>NC_091187.1:34465506-34495506 GCF_040958095.1 Procambarus clarkii
AACTGGTATGTACAAGACGCCTTAATCCATTTGACCATCACGACCGGACATAATGAGGTGATAGCCGAGGCTATTTGAACCACCCCACCGCCGGCACTCGGATAGTAATCTTGGGCATAGCATTTTACCAAATCACCTCATTCTTTGGGGCACACGTGAGGAACACAAATGCGAACAAGCCTGAATGGTCCCCAGGACAATATGCAACTGAAAACTCACACCCCAGAAGTGACTCGAATCCATACTCCCAGAAGCAACGCAACTGGTATGTACAAGACGCCTTAATCCACTTGACCATCACGACCGGACATAATGAGGTGATAGCCGAGGCTATTTGAACCACCCCACCGCCGGCACTCGGATAGTAATCTTGGGCATAGCATTTTACCAAATCACCTCATTCTTTGGGGCACACGTGAGGAACACAAATGCGAACAAGCCTGAATGGTCCCCAGGACAATATGCAAGTGAAAACTCACACCCCAGAAGTGACTCCAACCCATACTCCCAGAAGCAACGCAACTGGTATGTACAAGACGCCTTAATCCACTTGACCATCACGACCGGACATAATGAGGTGATAGCCGAGGCTATTTGAACCACCCCACCGCCGGCACTCGGATAGTAATCTTGGGCATAGCATTTTACCAAATCACCTCATTCTTTGGGGCACACGTGAGGAACACAAATGCGAACAAGCCTGAATGGTCCCCAGGACAATATGCAACTGAAAACTCACACCCCAGAAGTGACTCGAACCCATACTCCCAGAAGCAACGCAACTGGTATGTACAAGACGCCTTAATCCACTTGACAATCATGACCCGACATAATGAGGTGATAGCCAAGGCTATTTGAACCACCCCACCGCCGGCACTCGGATAGTAATCTTGGGCATAGCATTTTACCAAATCACCTCATTTTTGGGGCACACGTGAGGAACACAAACGCGAACAAGCCTGAATGGTCCCCAGGACAATATGCAACTGAAAACTCACTCCCCAGAAGTGACTCGAACCCATACTCCCAGAAGCAACGCAACTGGTATGTACAAGACGCCTTAATCCACTTGACCATCACGACCGGACATAATGAGGTGATAGCCGAGGCTATTTGAACCACCCCACCGCCGGCACTCGGATAGTAATCTTGGGCATAGCATTTTACCAAATCACCTCATTATTTGGGGCACACGTGAGGAACACAAATGCGAACAAGCCTGAATGGTCCCCAGGACAATATGCAACTGAAAACTCACACCCCAGAAGTGACTCGAACCCATACTCCCAGAAGCAACTCAACTGGTATGTACAAGACGCCTTAATCCACTTGACCATCACGACCGGACATAATGAGGTGATAGCCGAGGCTATTTGAACCACCCCACCGCCGGCACTCGGATAGTAATCTTGGGCATAGCATTTTACCAAATCACCTCATTCTTTGGGGCACACGTGAGGAACACAAATGCGAACAAGCCTGAATGGTCCCCAGGACAATATGCAACTGAAAACTCACACCCCAGAAGTGACTCGAACCCATACTCCCAGAAGCAACGCAACTGGTATGTACAAGACGCCTTAATCCACTTGACCATCACTACCGGACATAATGAGGTGATAGCCAAGGCTATTTGAACCACCCCACCGCCGGCACTCGGATAGTAATCTTGGGAATAGCATTTTACCAAATCACCTCATTATTTGGGGCACACGTGAGGAACACAAATGCGAACAAGCCTGAATGGTCCCCAGGACAATATGCAACTGAAAACTCACACCCCAGAAGTGACTCGAACCCATACTCCCAGAAGCAACTCAACTGGTATGTACAAGACGCCTTAATCCACTTGACCATCACGACCGGACAAAATGAGGTGATAGCCGAGGCTATTTGAACCACCCCACCGCCGGCACTCGGATAGTAATCTTGGGCATAGCATTTTACCAAATCACCTCATTCTTTGGGGCACACGTGAGGAACACAAATGCGAACAAGCCTGAATGGTCCCCAGGACAATATGCAACTGAAAACTCACACCCCAGAAGTGACTCGAACCCATACTCCCAGAAGCAACGCAACTGGTATGTACAAGACGCCTTAATCCACTTGACCATCACTACCGGACATAATGAGGTGATAGCCAAGGCTATTTGAACCACCCCACCGCCGGCACTCGGATAGTAATCTTGGGCATAGCATTTTACCAAATCACTTCATTCTTTGGGGCACACGTGAGGAACACAAACGCGAACAAGCCTGAATGGTCCCCAGGACAATATGCAACTGAAAACTCACACCCCAGAAGTGACTCGAACCCATACTCCCAGAAGCAACGCAACTGGTATGTACAAGACGCCTTAATCCACTTGACCATCACGACCGGACATAATGAGGTGATAGCCGAGGCTATTTGAACCACCCCACCGCCGGCACTCGGATAGTAATCTTGGGCATAGCATTTTACCAAATCACCTCATTCTTTGGGGCACACGTGAGGAACACAAATGCGAACAAGCCTGAATGGTCCCCAGGACAATATGCAACTGAAAACTCACACCCCAGAAGTGACTCGAACCCATACTCCCAGAAGCAACGCAACTGGTATGTACAAGACGCCTTAATCCACTTGACCATCACTACCGGACATAATGAGGTGATAGCCAAGGCTATTTGAACCACCCCACCGCCGGCACTCGGATAGTAATCTTGGGAATAGCATTTTACCAAATCACCTCATTATTTGGGGCACACGTGAGGAACACAAATGCGAACAAGCCTGAATGGTCCCCAGGACAATATGCAACTGAAAACTCACACCCCAGAAGTGACTCGAACCCATACTCCCAGAAGCAACGCAACTGGTATGTACAAGACGCCTTAATCCACTTGACCATCACTACCGGACATAATGAGGTGATAGCCAAGGCTATTTGAACCACCCCACCGCCGGCACTCGGATAGTAATCTTGGGCATAGCATTTTACCAAATCACTTCATTCTTTGGGGCACACGTGAGGAACACAAACGCGAACAAGCCTGAATGGTCCCCAGGACAATATGCAACTGAAAACTCACACCCCAGAAGTGACTCGAACCCATACTCCCAGAAGCAACGCAACTGGTATGTACAAGACGCCTTAATCCACTTGACCATCACGACCGGACATAATGAGGTGATAGCCGAGGCTATTTGAACCACCCCACCGCCGGCACTCGGATAGTAATCTTGGGCATAGCATTTTACCAAATCACCTCATTCTTTGGGGCACACGTGAGGAACACAAATGCGAACAAGCCTGAATGGTCCCCAGGACAATATGCAACTGAAAACTCACACCCCAGAAGTGACTCCAACCCATACTCCCAGAAGCAACGCAACTGGTATGTACAAGACGCCTTAATCCACTTGACCATCACGACCGGACATAATGAGGTGATAGCCGAGGCTATTTGAACCACCCCACCGCCGGCACTCGGATAGTAATCTTGGGCATAGCATTTTACCAAATCACCTCATTCTTTGGGGCACACGTGAGGAACACAAATGCGAACAAGCCTGAATGGTCCCCAGGACAATATGCAACTGAAAACTCACACCCCAGAAGTGACTCGAACCCATACTCCCAGAAGCAACGCAACTGGTATGTACAAGACGCCTTAACCCACTTGACAATCATGACCCGACATAATGAGGTGATAGCCGAGGCTATTTGAACCACCCCACCGCCGGCACTCGGATAGTAATCTTGGGCATAGCATTTTACCAAATCACCTCATTCTTTGGGGCACACGTGAGGAACACAAACGCGAACAAGCCTGAATGGTCCCCAGGACAATATGCAACTGAAAACTCACTCCCCAGAAGTGACTCGAACCCATACTCCCAGAAGCAACGCAACTGGTATGTACAAGACGCCTTAATCCACTTGACCATCACGACCGGACATAATGAGGTGATAGCCGAGGCTATTTGAACCACCCCACCGCCGGCACTCGGATAGTAATCTTGGGCATAGCATTTTACCAAATCACCTCATTATTTGGGGCACACGTGAGGAACACAAATGCGAACAAGCCTGAATGGTCCCCAGGACAATATGCAACTGAAAACTCACACCCCAGAAGTGACTCGAACCCATACTCCCAGAAGCAACTCAACTGGTATGTACAAGACGCCTTAATCCACTTGACCATCACGACCGGACATAATGAGGTGATAGCCGAGGCTATTTGAACCACCCCACCGCCGGCACTCGGATAGTAATCTTGGGCATAGCATTTTACCAAATCACCTCATTCTTTGGGGCACACGTGAGGAACACAAATGCGAACAAGCCTGAATGGTCCCCAGGACAATATGCAACTGAAAACTTACACCCCAGAAGTGACTCGAACCCATACTCCCAGAAGCAACGCAACTGGTATGTACAAGACGCCTTAATCCACTTGACCATCACTACCGGACATAATGAGGTGATAGCCAAGGCTATTTGAACCACCCCACCGCCGGCACTCGGATAGTAATCTTGGGAATAGCATTTTACCAAATCACCTCATTATTTCGGGCACACGTGAGGAACACAAATGCGAACAAGCCTGAATGGTCCCCAGGACAATATGCAACTGAAAACTCACACCCCAGAAGTGACTCGAACCCATACTCCCAGAAGCATCTCAACTGGTATGTACAAGACGCCTTAATCCACTTGACCATCACGACCGGACATAATGAGGTGATAGCCGAGGCTATTTGAACCACCCCACCGCCGGCACTCGGATAGTAATCTTGGGCATAGCATTTTACCAAATCACCTCATTCTTTGGGGCACACGTGAGGAACACAAATGCGAACAAGCCTGAATGGTCCAAAGGACAATATGCAACTGAAAACTCACACCCCAGAAGTGACTCGAACCCATACTCCCAGAAGCAACGCAACTGGTATGTACAAGACGCCTTAATCCACTTGACCATCACTACCGGACATAATGAGGTGATAGCCAAGGCTATTTGAACCACCCCACCGCCGGCACTCGGATAGTAATCTTGGGAATAGCATTTTACCAAATCACCTCATTCTTTGGGGCACACGTGAGGAACACAAATGCGCTCAAGCCTGAATGGTCCGCAGGACAATATGCAACTGAAAACTCACACCCCAGAAGTGACTCGAACCCATACTCCCAGAAGCAACGCAACTGGTATGTACAAGACGCCTTAATCCACTTGACCATCACTACCGGACATAATGAGGTGATAGCCAAGGCTATTTGAACCACCCCACCGCCGGCACTCGGATAGTAATCTTGGGCATAGCATTTTACCAAATCACCTCATTCTTTGGGGCACACGTGAGGAACACAAATGCGAACAAGCCTGAATGGTCCCCAGGACAATATGCAACTGAAAACTCACACCCCAGAAGTGACTCGAACCCATACTCCCAGAAGCAACTCAACTGGTATGTACAAGACGCCTTAATCCACTTGACCATCACAACCGGACATAATGAGGTGATAGCCGAGGCTATTTGAACCACCCCACCGCCGGCACTCGGATAGTAATCTTGGGCATAGCATTTTACCAAATCACCTCATTCTTTGGGGCACACGTGAGGAACACAAATGCGAACAAGCCTGAATGGTCCCCAGGACAATATGCAACTGAAAATTCACACCCCAGAAGTGACTCGAACCCATACTCCCAGAAGCAACGCAACTGGTATGTACAAGACTCCTTAATCCACTTGACCATCACGACCGGACATAATGAGGTGATAGCCGAGGCTATTTGAACCACCCCACCGCCGGCACTCGGATAGTAATCTTGGGCATAGCATTTTACCAAATCACCTCATTCTTTGGGGCACACGTGAGGAACACAAATGCGAACAAGCCTGAATGGTCCCCAGGACAATATGCAACTGAAAACTCACACCCCAGAAGTGACTCGAACCCATACTCCCAGAAGCAACGCAACTGGTATGTACAAGACGCCTTAATCCACTTGACAATCATGACCCGACATAATGAGGTGATAGCCGAGGCTATTTGAACCACCCCACCGCCGGCACTCTGATAGTAATCTTGGGCATAGCATTTTACCAAATCACCTCATTCTTTGGGGCACACGTGAGGAACACAAACGCGAACAAGCCTGAATGGTCCCCAGGACAATATGCAACTGAAAACTCACTCCCCAGAAGTGACTCGAACCCATACTCCCAGAAGCAACGCAACTGGTATGTACAAGACGCCTTAATCCACTTGACCATCACGACCGGACATAATGAGGTGATAGCCGAGGCTATTTGAACCACCCCACCGCCGGCACTCGGATAGTAATCTTGGGCATAGCATTTTACCAAATCACCTCATTATTTGGGGCACACGTGAGGAACACAAATGCGAACAAGCCTGAATGGTCCCCAGGACAATATGCAACTGAAAACTCACACCCCAGAAGTGACTCGAACCCATACTCCCAGAAGCAACTCAACTGGTATGTACAAGACGCCTTAATCCACTTGACCATCACGACCGGACATAATGAGGTGATAGCCGAGGCTATTTGAACCACCCCACCGCCGGCACTCGGATAGTAATCTTGGGCATAGCATTTTACCAAATCACCTCATTCTTTGGGGCACACGTGAGGAACACAAATGCGAACAAGCCTGAATGGTCCAAAGGACAATATGCAACTGAAAACTCACACCCCAGAAGTGACTCGAACCCATACTCCCAGAAGCAACGCAACTGGTATGTACAAGACGCCTTAATCCACTTGACCATCACTACCGGACATAATGAGGTGATAGCCAAGGCTATTTGAACCACCCCACCGCCGGCACTCGGATAGTAATCTTGGGAATAGCATTTTACCAAATCACCTCATTCTTTGGGGCACACGTGAGGAACACAAATGCGCTCAAGCCTGAATGGTCCGCAGGACAATATGCAACTGAAAACTCACACCCCAGAAGTGACTCGAACCCATACTCCCAGAAGCAACGCAACTGGTATGTACAAGACGCCTTAATCCACTTGACCATCACTACCGGACATAATGAGGTGATAGCCAAGGCTATTTGAACCACCCCACCGCCGGCACTCGGATAGTAATCTTGGGCATAGCATTTTACCAAATCACCTCATTCTTTGGGGCACACGTGAGGAACACAAATGCGAACAAGCCTGAATGGTCCCCAGGACAATATGCAACTGAAAACTCACACCCCAGAAGTGACTCGAACCCATACTCCCAGAAGCAACTCAACTGGTATGTACAAGACGCCTTAATCCACTTGACCATCACAACCGGACATAATGAGGTGATAGCCGAGGCTATTTGAACCACCCCACCGCCGGCACTCGGATAGTAATCTTGGGCATAGCATTTTACCAAATCACCTCATTCTTTGGGGCACACGTGAGGAACACAAATGCGAACAAGCCTGAATGGTCCCCAGGACAATATGCAACTGAAAATTCACACCCCAGAAGTGACTCGAACCCATACTCCCAGAAGCAACGCAACTGGTATGTACAAGACTCCTTAATCCACTTGACCATCACGACCGGACATAATGAGGTGATAGCCGAGGCTATTTGAACCACCCCACCGCCGGCACTCGGATAGTAATCTTGGGCATAGCATTTTACCAAATCACCTCATTCTTTGGGGCACACGTGAGGAACACAAATGCGAACAAGCCTGAATGGTCCCCAGGACAATATGCAACTGAAAACTCACACCCCAGAAGTGACTCGAACCCATACTCCCAGAAGCAACGCAACTGGTATGTACAAGACGCCTTAATCCACTTGACAATCATGACCCGACATAATGAGGTGATAGCCGAGGCTATTTGAACCACCCCACCGCCGGCACTCGGATAGTAATCTTGGGCATAGCATTTTACCAAATCACCTCATTCTTTGGGGCACACGTGAGGAACACAAACGCGAACAAGCCTGAATGGTCCCCAGGACAATATGCAACTGAAAACTCACTCCCCAGAAGTGACTCGAACCCATACTCCCAGAAGCAACGCAACTGGTATGTACAAGACGCCTTAATCCACTTGACCATCACGACCGGACATAATGAGGTGATAGCCGAGGCTATTTGAACCACCCCACCGCCGGCACTCGGATAGTAATCTTGGGCATAGCATTTTACCAAATCACCTCATTATTTGGGGCACACGTGAGGAACACAAATGCGAACAAGCCTGAATGGTCCCCAGGACAATATGCAACTGAAAACTCACACCCCAGAAGTGACTCGAACCCATACTCCCAGAAGCAACTCAACTGGTATGTACAAGACGCCTTAATCCACTTGACCATCACGACCGGACATAATGAGGTGATAGCCGAGGCTATTTGAACCACCCCACCGCCGGCACTCGGATAGTAATCTTGGGCATAGCATTTTACCAAATCACCTCATTCTTTGGGGCACACGTGAGGAACACAAATGCGAACAAGCCTGAATGGTCCCCAGGACAATATGCAACTGAAAACTTACACCCCAGAAGTGACTCGAACCCATACTCCCAGAAGCAACGCAACTGGTATGTACAAGACGCCTTAATCCACTTGACCATCACTACCGGACATAATGAGGTGATAGCCAAGGCTATTTGAACCACCCCACCGCCGGCACTCGGATAGTAATCTTGGGAATAGCATTTTACCAAATCACCTCATTCTTTGGGGCACACGTGAGGAACACAAATGCGCTCAAGCCTGAATGGTCCGCAGGACAATATGCAACTGAAAACTCACACCCCAGAAGTGACTCGAACCCATACTCCCAGAAGCAACGCAACTGGTATGTACAAGACGCCTTAATCCACTTGACCATCACTACCGGACATAATGAGGTGATAGCCAAGGCTATTTGAACCACCCCACCGCCGGCACTCGGATAGTAATCTTGGGCATAGCATTTTACCAAATCACCTCATTCTTTGGGGCACACGTGAGGAACACAAATGCGAACAAGCCTGAATGGTCCCCAGGACAATATGCAACTGAAAATTCACACCCCAGAAGTGACTCGAACCCATACTCCCAGAAGCAACGCAACTGGTATGTACAAGACTCCTTAATCCACTTGACCATCACGACCGGACATAATGAGGTGATAGCCGAGGCTATTTGAACCACCCCACCGCCGGCACTCGGATAGTAATCTTGGGCATAGCATTTTACCAAATCACCTCATTCTTTGGGGCACACGTGAGGAACACAAATGCGAACAAGCCTGAATGGTCCCCAGGACAATATGCAACTGAAAACTCACACCCCAGAAGTGACTCGAACCCATACTCCCAGAAGCAACTCAACTGGTATGTACAAGACGCCTTAATCCACTTGACCATTACGACCGGACATAATGAGGTGATAGCTGAGGCTATTTGAACCACCCCACCGCCGGCACTCGGATAGTAATCTTGGGCATAGCATTTTACCAAATCACCTCATTCTTTGGGGCACACGTGAGGAACACAAATGCGAACAAGCCTGAATGGTCCCCAGGACAATATGCAACTGAAAACTCACACCCCAGAAGTGACTCGAACCCATACTCCCAGAAGCAACGCAACTGGTATGTACAAGACGCCTTAATCCACTTGACCATCACGACCGGACATAATGAGGTGATAGCCGAGGCTATTTGAACCACCCCACCGCCGGCACTTGGATAGTAATCTTGGGCATAGCATTTTACCAAATCACCTCATTCTTTGGGGCACACGTGAGGAACACAAATGCGAACAAGCCTGAATGGTCCCCAGGACAATATGCAACTGAAAACTCACACCCCAGAAGTGACTCGAACCCATACTCCCAGAAGCAACGCAACTGGTATGTACAAGACGCCTTAGTCCACTTGACCATCACGACCGGACATAATGAGGTGATAGCCGAGGCTATTTGAACCACCCCACTGCCGGCACTCGGATAGTAATCTTGGGCATAGCATTTTACCAAATCACCTCATTCTTTGGGGCACACGTGAGGAACACAAATGCAAACAAGCCTGAATGGTCCCCAGGACAATATGCAACTGAAAACTCACACCCCAGAAGTGACTCGAACCCATACTCCCAGAAGCAACGCAACTGGTATGTACAAGACGCCTCAATCCACTTGACCATCACGACCGGACATAATGAGGTGATAGCCGAGGCTATTTGAACCACCCCACCGCCGGCACTCGGATAGTAATCTTGGGCATAGCATTTTACCAAATCACCTCATTCTTTGGGGCACACGTGAGGAACATAAATGCGAACAAGCCTGAATGGTCCCCAGGACAATATGCAACTGAAAACTCACACCCCAGAAGTGACTCGAACCGATACTCCCAGAAGCAACGCAACTGGTATGTACAAGACGCCTTAATCCACTTGACCATCACGACCGGACATAATGAGGTGATAGCCGAGGCTATTTGAACCACCCCACCGCCGGCACTCGGATAGTAATCTTGGGCATAGCATTTTACCAAATCACCTCATTCTTTGGGGCACACGTGAGGAACACAAATGCGAACAAGCCTGAACGGTCCCCAGGACAATATGCAACTGAAAACTCACACCCCAGAAGTGACTCGAACCCATACTCCCAGGAGCAACGCAACTGGTATGTACAAGACGACTTAATCCACTTGACCATCACGACCGGACATAATGAGGTGATAGCCGAGGCTATTTGAACCACCCCACCGCCGGCACTCGGATAGTAATCTTGGGCATAGCATTTTACCAAATCACCTCATTCTTTGGGGCACACATGAGGAACACAAATGCGAACAAGCCTGAATGGTCCCCAGGACAATATGCAACTGAAAACTCACACCCCAGAAGTGTGAGTTTTGTGCGTTTGATGAGTGCCGGCGGTGGGGTGGTTCAAATAGCCTCAGCTATCACCTCATTATGTCCGGTCGTGATGGTCAAGTGGATTAAGGCGTCTTGTACATACCAGTTGCGTTGCTTCTAAGAGTATGGGTTCGAGTCACTTCTGGGGTGTGAGTTTTCAGTTGCATATTGTCCTGGGAACCATTCAGGCTTGTTCGCATTTGTGTTCCTCACGTGTGCCCCAATGAATGAGGTGATTTGGTAAAATGCTATGCCCAAGATTACTATCCGAGTGCCGGCGGTGGGGTGGTTCAAATAGCCTCGGCTATCACCTCATTATGTCCGGTCGTGATGGTCAAGTGGATTAAGGCGTCTTGTACATACCAGTTGCGTTGCTTCTGGGAGTATGGGTTCGAGTCACTTCTGGGGTGTGAGTTTTCAGTTGCATATTGTCCTGGGGACCATTCAGGCTTGTTCGCATTTGTGTTCCTCACGTGTTCCTCATGTGTGCCCCAAAGAATGAGGTGATTTGGTAAAATGCTATGCCCAAGATTACTATCAGAGTGCCGGCGGTGGGGTGGTTCAAATAGCCTCGGCTACACCTCATTATGTCCGGTCGTGATGGTCAAGTGGATTAAGGCGTCTTGTACATACCAGTTGCGTTGCTTCTGGGAGTATGGGTTCGAGTCACTTCTGGGGTGTGAGTTTTCAGTTGCATATTGTCCTGGGGACCATTCAGGCTTGTTTGCATTTGTGTTCCTCACGTGTGCCCCAAAGAATGAGGTGATTTGGTAAAATGCTATGCCCAAGATTACTATCCGAGTGCCGGCGGTGGGGTGGTTCAAATAGCCTCGGCTACATCTCATTATGTCCGGTCGTGATGGTCAAGTGGATTAAGGCGTCTTGTACATACCAGTTGCGTTGCTTGTGGGAGTATGGGTTCGAGTCACTTCTGGGGTGTGAGTTTTCAGTTGCATATTGTCCTGGGGACCATTCAGGCTTGTTCGCATTTGTGTTCCTCACGTGTGCCCCAAAGAATGAGGTGATTTGGTAAAATGCTATGCCCAAGATTACTATCCGAGTGCCGGCGGTGGGGTGGTTCAAATAGCCTCGGCTATCACCTCATTATGTCCGGTCGTGATGGTCAAGTGGATTAAGGCGTCTTGTACATACCAGTTGCGTTGCTTCTGGGAGTATGGGTTCGAGTCACTTCTGGGGTGTGAGTTTTCAGTTGCATATTGTCCTGGGGACCATTCAGGCTTGTTCGCATTTGTGTTCCTCACGTGTGCCCCAAAGAATGAGGTGATTTGGTAAAATGCTATGCCCAAGATTACTATCCGAGTGCCGGCGGTGGGGTGGTTCAAATAGCCTCGGCTATCACCTCATTATGTCCGGTCGTGATGGTCAAGTGGATTAAGGCGTCTTGTACATACCAGTTGCGTTGCTTCTGGGAGTATGGGTTCGAGTCACTTCTGGGGTGTGAGTTTTCAGTTGCATATTGTCCTGGGGACCATTCAGGCTTGTTCGCATTTGTGTTCCTCACGTGTGCCCCAAAGAATGAGGTGATTTGGTAAAATGCTATGCCCAAGATTACTATCCGAGTGCCGGCGGTGGGGTGGTTCAAATAGCCTCGGCTATCACCTCATTATGTCCGGTCGTGATGGTCAAGTGGATTAAGGCGTCTTGTACATACCAGTTGCGTTGCTTCTGGGAGTATGGGTTCGAGTCACTTCTGGGGTGTGAGTTTTCAGTTATATATATATATATATATATATGCTGGAACAAGCTGGAACAAGCATGGCAAATGATCCTATGTCACCCCTAGGAGATTCCTGGGTCACCCTAGGAGACCCTGGGTCATCATGAGATCTTAAGGTTATCTTGAGATGATTTCGGGGCTTTAGTGTCCCCGCGGCCCGGTCCTCGACCAGGCCTCCATCCCCAGGAAGCAGCCCGTGACAGCTGACTAACACCCAGGTACCTATTTACTGTTAGGTAACAGGGGCATTCAGGGTGAAAGAAACTTTGCCTATTTGTTTCTGCCTCGTGCGGGAATCGAACCCGCGCCACAGAATTACGAGTCCTGCGCGCTATCCACCAGGCTACGAGGCCCCCACCTACGAGGTCACCCTAGGAGACTCCTGCATGGGTCACCCTAGGAGATTCCTGGGTCACCCTAGGAGACCCTGGGTCACCCTAGGAGACTCCTGGGTCACCCTAGGAGACTTCTGGGTCACCCTAGGAGACCCTGGGTCACCCTAGGAGATTCCTGGGTCATCCCTAGGACACCCTAGGAGACACACGGTCACCCCAGGAGACTCCTGGGTCACCCTAGGAGACTCTTGGGGTCACCTAGAAGACTCCTGGGTCACCCTAGGAGACTCCTGGGTCTCCTTGTGCTATTTACATGTACAAAACCTTGTTCCTAAATGCTAATCCAGATTTGAAACTCTTCATTGATGGATGTAATAGAACCCACGAGCACCACAACATAAATAAATATTTTGTTGATTTAAATTAACAGTCATGCTAATATAATTGCCAGTCAGGCTTATGTAATTCACAATCATCTTAATATAATTGCCAGTTTGGATAATATAATTGACAGAGAGGATTATGCCAGTCAGGCCAATATAATTACCAATAAGGCTAATATAATTGCCAATCAGGCAAATATATAACTTCGAATTGAGCTTTTTCACCCACAGGGTTATTGATTGATGGAACTGCCTACCTGTCGAAGCCTTAAACTGCCAAAACTGTGTTGAATTTCTAAATATAATTGGAACAGATCATCAAGGCAAATGGGGATAGGGGGAGACCTTCAACAAGCCGCCTGCTTCCTGTTCTCATCGAGGCTACTAGGGTTAGTGGCCCTCAGGTAAATCGGGTAAAGTCTTATTCCCAGACAATTACAGCATAACTGATAAAATAGGGTACAGTAATATAAATTTCTGGTTAATTTTGAGTGATATAAATTTCTATAGTAATATAAATTTAAATGTCATATTCACTTCACTGACAGTTATAAATGCCAGTCTGCCTTCAATAAACTCTTTGGTGAAATATTTATAATCAAGAGAGGAACTCATTTATTTATTTATTTATTTATTTATTTATGCATATACAAGAATGTACATTGGGAATGTGAGGATACATAATATGGTAATTACAGTCTTGTAAAGCCACTAGTACGCGCAGCGTTTCGGGCAGGTCCTTAATCTAAGAAAATTTTAAGGAGATAAATACTTGCAAAATTTATAGACAAAAAAATTATAACCGTTACATAGAATGAAAAAAAGATATTGAGAGAAAATTGTAGGTACAGTATATTAAACCACATAGGTAGCTAAGATTGATTGCAATGACAGCTTGAATGGTAGTTGACAAAAATTGGTAGTCACAATACAGCATATGGCTAGCACATAAAAGAAGACAGCAATGAACACAATGATAAGGTTGTTTAATACTACATAAAAATTAGGAGATTGGGTAACACTAGGTACAGAGCAAATTTAAAGCTCAGTGTAAATAAGCCTAAGCAAAAAATAAAAAATGGACATCAGTTTGCATATGAATCTGATGAGAAAATTCCTCGATTAGTATACATTTCCCTTCCAATGAAATGGTCTCATCTTAAGTATATCTCAGACTGTCTTCTTCACCAACTCCAATGCTAAATAATATTACAACAAAAATGTCCATAACTTAGCTACAGAGTATATTAAATTTTAAATAAATTTCCACAGAGAGCAAAAACAAAGCACATTATTATTTACATAAATATGCAGAAAAACATTTAAAGCTTTGTTTTATCTTTGCTAAACTAAAGAGATTTTTCTATACTTATAAGCAATTTTGAGTTTTCCTACAGTGACAGCTTCTCTAGTTCTTGCTTGGTCAACTAACTTTCATAAAAGAACAATATATTAAAATATCTTTAGATCTTTACCTTTCATTGTTTAGTGTATTTCTCAAACAAAATATAATTACCTCTGAAGAACATTCAACTGAACAAATCCACAAGGGCCATGACAAGGATTCGAACCTACTTCCAAAATCATCCCAGACGCTGCCTTAATCGACTGAGCTACGGCATGGTCCAACTGACAGTGTGATAATACACTGTTAGATTAAAGTTAATGTACCATTATGTGCCTCATTATCCTTTAACATTCTCTTAATTATCTTCCACACTCAAAGTGTTTAGCCTGTTATTTGCATGTGTCATCTTGTGCCTCTTCATATGTCCACGGTGACGGAATTTCTTCCCACACTCTGGACACTCCTGAGGTTTGTCATCTAAATGCACTAACATGTGAGTGTTCATACTTCCACACTGATTGAATCTCTTCCCACACTCTGGACACTAATGACGTTTATCACCTGAATGCACCACCATCATGTGAGTCTTCATATTTCCCCGCTGACGGAATTTCTTCCCACACTCTGGACACTCCTGAGGTTTGTCATCTAAATGCACCATCATGTGAGTCTTGATATGTCCACGCTGACTGAATCTCTTCCCACACTCTGGACACTTATGTGGTTTGTCACCTGAATGCACTAACATGTGCTGTATTATAGTTCCACGTTCTTTAAATTTTTTGCCACACTCTGCACATTGAAAAGGTCTCTCATCCCTGACGGAATCTCTTCCCACACTCTGGACACACATGAGGTTTGTCACCTGAATGTACTAACATGTGTCTTATTATATTTCCACGTTCTCTAAATTTTTTGCCACACTCAGCACATTGAAAAGGTCTCTCATCCGTATGCACCATCATGTGCTTTTTCATAGTTCCATGACGACTGAATCTCTTCCCACACTCTGGACACTTATGTGGTTTGTCACCTGAATGCACTGTCATGTGACGTTTCACATCTCCATGACGGGTGAATACCTTCGGACACTGTGGACACTGGTGAGTCTTCATCTTCTTTATGACAGGTGCAGTTTGTGTGAAGGTTTTCTCCCCCGGATGTTGGGAGAAGCGTCAAGGCTTGAGTGTTGTTTCTTAGAGTTAGACTTGATGTGAGCACTTGGCGGTCAATGGTGGTGCTTCTTCTTTATGATAGGTGCAGTTTGTGTCAAGGTTTTCCCTTAATGCTCGTGCTGGACATCACTGGCTGTGGTGCTACTAAAATGGCAGCGGTTGTTTACCCTCTCATCACCTGAGCGTTCCAATGTTTTTGTCTGGTTCACCATATCATTTTTCCAACCTCTTAATTTTGTTTATATTTAATCATTTAGAATTAACACTTGTATTTATTCTCATGTTTATGAATCAAAGAATATACTTGGAATTGTTTCTTTAAACATAATGCCACACGATTATACTTTTTGAAGGAAACAGCTCTCCCATAGTGAATGTGCTCTGAACCATAATGGAATATGACCCATGTATCAATCGGGTCAACCCTTGTGTGGCGTTTCCAAAATGGTTGCCCCTGTTGGTGTAACGAGTTAATAAATGAAATAAATAAATAAATGTTTATTTAGGTAAGGTACATACATATAAGAGATTTTTACAAAGATTGGTGGACTTATAGATAGAGCTAGTACATACAATGCCTAAAGCCACTATTACGCAAAGCGTTTCGGGCATATAATCTTATACTCGCTCCATTATCTCATTATCTTAATAGCATAACTAATTAGCACTAATTACAGAAGCTACAATACTTTCCCCAATTACAGGTAATACTCCTTGTTGGAGGGAGCTGAGGTGTAATCACCATATATGTAAGCGATTTGATGAATATCGACCAGTACAATCTCCAGTCAAGAATGTAGTACTCGGTGTAGGCAGTTCTAATCGACCCAAGACGCTACAGCTTCGACACAGAGCAGGCAGCAGACTACAACCTCATCCAGCTACAACGCTCTCCCACATCTTTAAAGAAATGGCCACTGCTTATTTGAAATAAGCGGGAGAATTCTGGGAAGGAGAAAAACATTTACGCAGCGCTCCGTGAGAATTGCGCGCGCTGTGGGGGGGGGGGGGGCGGGGCGCATATTTAAGCAAACGCATGAGTCTCCCCACAGTCGCTAAAGGCAAAGGCCTCAACATAACTTTAAACTGGATCCCATCCCATATTGGAATCCTATTAAATGAAAAAGCTGATGAAATTGCTAAATTGGCAACTCGTCATCCAGTGATACATAAAACAATTCAACCCAGCCTAGAGAACATAAAAAACATCATCACCAAAAAACTCTCACATCTCAACAAAGCCTACCTCCACCAGAGAATAGCTGAAGGTTCGCCATCTGCAACATGGTATCTTCAGGCAACCAAATTAGTGAATTGAATTAGTGAATTAGTGAACTCCCTAGTGAATTGAAAAACTGTAAAACTTTTGCCTTATTCAAAAGCAAAACCAAAAAGTACCTAACTTCATCTTAGTTTCCTACACTGAGCTTTAAATTTGCTCTGTACCTAGTGTTACCCAATCTCCTAATTTTTATGTAATATCAAACAACCTTATCATTGTGTTCATTGCTGTCTTCTTCTATGTGCTAGCCATATGCTGTATTGTGACTACCAATTTTTGTCAACTACCATTCAAGCTGTCATTGCAACCAATCTTATATTGTTTCTGCTGTATTGTGCCTACCAATTTTTTGTCAACTACCATTCAAGCTGTCATTGCAATCAATCTCAGCTACCTATGTGCTTTAATATACTGTACCTAAAATTTTCTCTCATCTTTTTTTCATTTCATGTAATCTGTTATCATTTTTTTGTCTATAATTTTTGCAAGTATTTACCTCCTTAAAATTTTCTTAGATTAAGGACCTGCCCGAAACGCTGCGCGTGCTAGTGGCTTTACAAGACTGTAATTACCATATTTGTATCCTCACATTTCTTATGTACATTCTTGTATATGCATAAATAAATAAATAAATAAATAAATAAAATTAGAAAGGTTAAATATCCCAAAAGGAATCCACAGGGAAATAGCAGTTAGGCTATATAGACTACGTCTAGGTTACAGATGCAACTGGGAGATTGGTGAACCCCGCCAGAGAGAGTGCATTTTCTGCCAAACTGTCACAGAAAAGCCATTACTTCACTATCTTCTGGAATGTGAAGCAACCAATGACCTTAGAAGAGCTTTAAGAGTTCCTGAATCATGCAGTGGCCACCCTGAAGCCATCAACACAGCCACTCTCCTGGTCAACAAAGGTGTCCAGCAGCTGGACACCCTCATAAAGACTGTGAAGCAGTATCCTCCCCCACGATAACAGCTTGATGGTTAAATGCAACCTCAGAACACTTGGAAAAAAAGAAAAAATTGTACCACTTACGGGCTATTCATGCCCGTGCCACCTCTTGGGTGGCTTAATCTTTATCAATCAATCCAGTACTTACTTAACTTAATGTCAGTACTTCCAGTACTGACATTAAGGACTATCTTACAGGTAACTATCCACAGTCTCTGTACCTAAAGCCTATTAACTCCACTGACGTCAATGAGATAATCCTTTCCCTTAAAACCAAGTCTGGTGCCCTTGAGGAGATACCAACTTTAATTTACAAAAAAGCCTCCAGATCTTTAGCCCCTGCTATTGCTTTGCTCTTCAACAAGTCACTTGAACTCCAAACCTTTCCAGATATTCTAAAAAAAGCGAGAGTAACGCCTGTCCACAAATGTGGTGACCCCACAGATGTTAACAACTACAGACCTATATCAATCCTGCCAAACTTGTCAAAAATTTTTGAAAAACTTATATACAAGCAGCTTTACTCATATCTAGCCAAACTCAATATACTTAGCCCTTGCCAATATGGCTTCAGACCCAAAAAAAGCACTAACGATGCACTTATTAGTATGCTTAACTCGATTCATACAGCTCTTGATAAAAAGGAGTTCCCTGTTGGGTTATTTGTGGACCTGCGTAAAGCTTTTGATACTGTCAACCACCATAACCTTCTTCTTAAATTACATCATTATGGAGTCAGAGGACACTCCCTACAATACCTCGAGTCCTACCTTACTGACAGGCTCCAATATGTTTCTGTGAATAATACAATTTCTCCCACCCTACCCATCAACATTGGTGTTCCTCAGGGCAGCATACTTGGCCCTCTCCTCTTTCTCATCTACATTAATGACCTTCCAAATGCCTCCCAACACCTCAAACCAATTCTATTTGCTGACGACACAACCTTCATTTACTCCAGTCCTGACCCTCTTGCTCTAAATGCCACAGTAAATACTGAGCTAAATAAAGTCCATCTTTGGCTAACTGCCAACAAACTCACCCTTAACATTGACAAAACCTTCTATATTCTGTTTGGCAATAAATCCTCTAGTCTTATAAATCTCAAAATAAACAATACCCAAATTTGTAACAAATTAGATGGCAAATTCCTTGGCATTCTCATTGACCACAAGCTGAATTTCCAGGGACACATTCTAAATATATCAAAAAAAGTTTCAAAAACTGTGGGCATTCTTTCTAAGATCAGATATTATGTACCACGCCCTGCCCTGGTGACTCTCTATTACTCCCTTATCTATCCTTATCTCAACTATGGTATTTGTGCTTGGGGTTCTACTACCCAAAATCACTTACGTCCTCTAATTACCCAACACAAAGCCGCTATTAGAACAATATCCAACTCTGGCCCCAGACATCACTCGGTACCCCTACTCAAATCTCTTAATATGTTAGATATTAAGTCACTGCACATTCTCTCATGTGTATTATACATATATAAAACGCTAAACTATAATGCCAATCCTGATCTTAAAAGCTTCATAGAAGGTTGTAACAGAACCCATGAGCACCACACCAGAAATAAATACAGTTTTGATATTCCTAGAGTACGTCTTAATCAAACTAGAAATGCTCTGCAAATCAAGGGGCCCAGAATGTGGAATGACCTTCCCAACCATGTTAAAGACTGTACCTCTCTCAACCAGTTTAAGATAAAAACTAAACACTACCTAATAAATTCCCTGTGTCAACCCATGTCTGTTTTTTTTTTTTTTTTTTTTTTTTTTTTTTTTTTTTTTTTTTTTTTTTTTTTTTAATCAACACTGTTTGTCAACCTATTGTATTTGTGCTGCTTTTTCAGTCATGTTCCCCCTTTTTTTTTATCTTTATTTGTATTTGTTCTCAACATCTTTTATTCTTTATGCTCAATTAGTATTAAGTTCTAGATATTAATGTTTTTCTTGCCCGAAACGCATTGCGTAATAGTGGCTTTAGGCATTGTATGTACTAGCTCTATCTATATATCAATCCATTAATGTAACATCACTTGTATGTATATACCTTACCTGAATAAACATCTACCTGAATAAACATCTGTTTAAGATAAAAACGAAGCTATACCTAATAAATTCCCTGTAACCTACCTTACCCTTCTATTGTCAACCAATGTCTGTTTTTTTTTAAGAGCGCTGTTTGTCGACATAATTGTATTTGTGCTGCTTTTTCAGCTATGTTTTCATTTCTTGTTTTCATTCTACTCTTTATGCTCAATTAGTATTAAGCTTGTCATTTAAGTTGTTCATGCCCGAAACGCTTTGCGTAATAGTGGCTTTAGGCATTGTATGTACTAGCTCTACCTATAAGTCAACCAATCTTTGTAAAAATTTCTTGTATGTATGTACCTTACCTAAATAAACATTTATTTATTATTTATTTATTTAATCAATCGAGTCTCCCCACGGGAGACATCTCCTGTCACGCAGGGTACAGTCGCACCTCCACAGATCTCCAGTGTCAGCTCCCCACGGGAGACATCTCCCGTCACGCAGGGTGCAGTTGCACCTCCACAGATCTCCAGTATCAGCTCCCCACAGGAGACATCTCCCGTCACGCAGGGTGCAGTTGCACCTCCACAGATCTCCAGTATCAGCTCCCCACGGGAGACATCTCCCGTCACGCAGGGTGCAGTTGCACCTCCACAGATCTCCAGTATCAGCTCCCTACGGGAGACATCTCCCGTCAAGCAGGGTGCAGTCGCACCTCCACAGATCTCCAGTATCAGCTCCCCACGGGAGACATCTCCCGTCACGCTGGGTGCAGTCGCACCTCCACAGATCTCCAGTATCAGCTCCCCACGCGAGACATCTCCCGTCACGCAGGGTGCAGTTGCACCTCCACAGATCTCCAGTATCGGGTCCGTCTAATTACCACAAGCTACACAAGCTTCAGAAAGCTTCCTGGCAATACGTTATTAATGAATAAATATATGTTAGGTTAGGCTGACCTAACCTAACCTAACCTAAACTAACCTAACTTAACCTAACCAAACCAAACCTAACCTAACCGAAGCTTGGATCGTCGACTTGATTTGGCGTCACCCAGCAAACATTTTCATGTTTTTAAAACATCCTAAAAACGACATTTCATTCTTTTCAGCACGTTTATAATTACGTTTAGAAAAGGTTTTTTGAGAACTTTTATATACAACCTTAGAACGTAAATAATTAACATTTCTAAAAACTTTTTTATAATCTTTTAATTACCTACATTAAAACGTTTAGGGTAAATTAGGGTATAATAATTTTTTAATTCATATCTGAAATAGAAAGGGAGAGAAAGAAAGAAGACATATCTGAGAAAGAAATGGACATCCTATATATGTATGTGTAAATTACAAATAAATAGGGTACAAAAAGAGAATTAAAATATTATATTTTCAGATTCAGATTCAGATTCAGATGTTTATTCAGGTAAGGTATATACATACAAGTGATGTTACATTAATGGATTGATATATAGATAGAGCTAGTACATACAATGCCTAAAGCCACTATTACGCAATGCGTTTCGGGCAATTTATTTAATTAAGAATGAGTAATACAACAAAATATATGTAATAGCTCGAAATAGACTATATCTATAACAGAATATAAAAGTAAAAATTTAAAAATCTATAAAAATCTATATATGCAATATGTGAACACAATAGATTTTGTGATCAAGCAGCCTGTGATTCATGTCATGCTGAGATCAGTCTGACGTTACAAGCAGTTATTGTTACTTAAAACTAAAACAAGTAAAATTTTCCGAGTATACATATAACACTATAGTTTTTCTATGACTAATAAAAAAAATCTATTAATCAAAAGTTTAGGACTAATTAACTAAAAATAAAAATCTACAAGTGAATGTAAACACAGTCAAGTATAATATTCATGTAGAAAGAGAAAGAAAAAGAGAGAGAAGGAAAGAAAGAGAAAGAAAGAAAGGAAGAAAGAGAAAGAAAAGAAAAAAGTCATGTATAATATTCATATTAGCACCATGCAATATAACTTAAGATTAAGTAAAAAATCTCAGACATTTTTAAATCAAATGAAATATGAGAGCCAGAGAGAGAGACCCAGAGCCAGAGAGAGAGAGCGAGAGCCAGAGAGAGAGCGCCACAGAGCCAGAGAAATAGAGAGCCAGAGAGAGAGAGAGAGCGTGAGCCAGAGAGAGAGAGAGCGTGAGCCAGAGAGAGAGAGAGAGAGCCAGAGCGAGAGAGCCAGAGAGAGAGAGAGAGAGAGAGAGCCAGACCGAGAGAGCCAGAGAGAGAGAGAGAGAGAGAGAGAGAGAGAGAGAGAGAGAGAGCCAGAGAGAGAGAGAGAGAGAGCCAGAGAGAGAGAGAGAGAGAGAGAGCCAGAGAGAGAGAGAGAGAGAGCCAGAGAGAGAGAGAGAGTGAGTGCCAGAGAGAGAGAGAGAGCCAGAGATAGAGAGAGAGCCAGAGAGAGAGAGAGCCAGAGAGAGCGAGAGAGCCAGAGAGAGAGAGAGACAGAGCCAGAGAGAGAGAGAGAGAGACACAGCCAGAGAGAGCGAGAGAGCCAGAGAGAGAGAGAGAGAGAGAGAGAGAGAGAGAGAGAGAGAGAGAGAGAGAGACAGAGAAAGAGAGAGCCAGAGAAAGAGAGAGAGAGAGAGCCAGAGAGAGAGAGAGAGCCAGAGCCAGAGTGAGAGAGAGCCAGAGCCAGAGTGAGAGAGAGAGAGCCAGAGCCAGAGAGAGAGCCAGAGCCAGAGTGAGAGAGAGAGAGCCAGAGCCAGAGAGAGAGAGAGAGAGCCAGAGAGAGAGAGAGAGAGCCAGAGCCAGAGAGAGAGAGAGAGAGAGCCAGAGCCAGAGAAAGAGAGAGAGCCAGAGAGAGAGCCAGAGAGAGAGAGAGAGAGCCAGAGAGAGAGAGCCAGAGAGAGAGAGAGCCAGAGAGATAGAGAGAGCAAGAGAGCGAGAGCGAGAGAGAGAGAGAGAGAGAGAGAGAGAGAGAGCAAGAGAGCCAGAGAGAGAGCGAGAGAAAGAGAGAAAGAAAGAGAAAGAGAGAGAGAGAGAGAGAGAGAGAGAGAGAGAGAGAGAGAGAGAGAGAGAGAGAGAGAGAGAGAGAGAGAGAGAGAGAGAGCCAGAGAGAGAGAGAGAGAGCCAGAGAGAGAGAGAGAGAGAGAGAGAGAGCCAGAGAGAGAGAGAGAGAGAGAGAGAGCCAGAGAGAGAGAGAGAGACAGACAGAGACAGAAAGACACACACACAACAAAAGAGGAGACAGAACAAAATTAAGGCAAGGAGAGAGAAGACAGAACAGAAACAACAGAGAGAGGAGAGAAATGAGAAATCATTGAAGAGAAGGGGAAGAGAAACACAAGATAAGAAAAAGATACAAGAAAAATATACAAGATAAAAATGACATAAATGAATACCACAAATATAAAAAGTAAAGGAAGAGAGAAGCTAGAAGAGACAGGAAACGAGAGGTGTTAGAAGAGAGGAGGAAAGGAGAGATTAAAAGACAAGAAAAACAGGAGAGAAACGTAAAAGAAATAAAAAAAAAGGGACATTTGTGAGGAGAGAAAGTAAAGAGACCAGAGAAGACCATATATCAAGAGTGTGAGGATAAAGACTTATATATTTTCTTAGTAGACATCCTCTGGCTCTTGTTGCCCCTCTTGTATACGAATTGTACTTGCAAGTTTTCCCTGAAAAGATATTAACAAAATTAATATTTAATTATTTATTTATATAAATTACACACACACAAACTTTATATATATATATATATATATATATATATATATATATATATATATATATATATATATATATATATATATATATATATATATATATATATATATATATGTCGTACCTAGTAGCCAGAACGCACTTCTCAGCCTACTATGCAAGGCCTGATTTGCCTAATAAGCCGAGTTTTCATGAATTAATTGTTTTTCCGCAACCTAACCTACCTAACCTAACCTAACCTAACTTTTTCCGCTAGCTAACCTAACCTAACCTATAAAGATAGGTTAGGTTAGGTTAGGTAGGGTTGGTTAGGTTCGGTCATATATCTATGTAAATTTTAACTCTAATAAAAAAAAATTGACCTCATACATAATGAAATGGGTAGCTTTATCATTTCATAAGAAAAAAATTAGAGAAAATATATTAATTCAGGAAAACTTGGCTTATTAGGCAAATCGGGCCTTGAATAGTAGGCCGAGAAGTGCGTTCTGGCTACTAGGTACGACATATATATATATATATATATATATATATATATATATATATATATATATATATATATATATATATATATATTTACCTAGTAGCCAGAACGCACTTATCAGCCTACAATGCAAGGCCCGATTTGCCTAATAAGCCAAGTTTTCATGAATTAATATGTTTTCTCTGGTTTTTTTCTTACGAAATGATAAAGCTACCCATTTCATTATGTATGAGGTCAATTTTTTTTTAATGGAGTTAAAATTAACATAGATATATGACCGAACCTAACCAACCCTACCTAACCTAACCTAACCTATCTTCATAGGTTAGGTTTGGTTAGGTAGCAGAAAAAGTTAGGTTAGGTTAGGTTAGGTAGGTTAGGTAGTCTAAAAAACATTAATTCATGAAAACTTGGCTTATTAGGCAAATCGGGCCTTGAATAGTAGGCTGATAAGTACGTTCTGGCTATTAGGTACGATATATATATATAGTACGATATATCTATATATATATATATATATATATAGACCAGAGACCAATTATATATATATGTATATATATATATATATATATATATATATATATATATATATATATATATATATATATATATAATTTTGTAAACCTCACCCTGTAAACATTCAAGTTTCTAGAATTTAAACAAGCTACGAGGATGAGGGAAGGGGACGTTCCCTCCATGCTGGATATTATATTTACCAGGAAAGAGAAAGATATATTTATCATTCAGTACCTCCCTCCTTTGGTACTTCCCTTTTCCTCCTTTCAGTACCTCCCTCCTTTTACCCAAGTGACATGGTCACTTGGGTAAAAGTGACCATGTCCTTTTGGGAATAAAGTATGCAATGCATTATAATCTGGAAGAAAATGAGCTTGAAGCAGTTGAAAAACCTGACTTGTGGAGAGGTCATTATGGGGAACTCAGATATTTCCTTAAGGAATTTGACAAACACTTGCTGTCAGGACATGAAGTAAATGAGATGTATGTCAAGTTTTGCGAAATATATGATAATGGCACAACAAAATTTATACTAAAGCAGAGATGCAGAACTAGGAAAAGGGGAAAAATTGCCCAAACATACAAGCAATACAAAGATGCGAGAAACAACAAAAGCAGTAAGGAGAGGGGCAGAAAGACTGACTTTCGGTCATATTCAACAACACAAATATACATACACACACACACATTATTGGAAAAAATTGGAATTGGAATATTGGAAAAAATAATTAAAACTAAATGGGTAGAACACCTGTAGAGAAATGATATAATTTCAGACAGACAGTATGGTTTTCGATTTGGAAGATCCTGTGTATCGAATTTACTCAGTTTCTATGATCGAGCAACAGATATATTACAGGAAAGAGATGGTTGGGTTGACTGCATCTATCTGGACCTAAAAAAGGCATTCGACAGTTCCACATAGAGAGGTTGTTCTGGAAACTGGAAAATATTGGAGGGGTGACAGGTAAGCTTCTAATATGGATGAAAAATTTTCTGACCGATAGAAAAATGAGGGCAGTAATCAGAGGCAATGTATCGGACTGGAGAAATGTCACAAGTGGAGTACCACAGGGTTCAGTTCTTGCACCAGTGATGTTTATTGTCTACATAAATGATCTACCAGTTGGTATACAGAATTACATGAACATGTTTGCTGATGATGCTAAGATAATAGGAAGGATAAGAAATTTAGATGATTGTCATGCCCTTCAAGAAAACCTGGATAAAATAAGTATATGGAGCACCACTTGGCAAATGGAATTTAATGTAAATAAATGCCATGTTATGGAATGTGGAACAGGAGAACATAGACCCCACACAACCAATACATTATGTGAGAAATCTTTAAAGAATTCTGATAAAGAAAGAGATCTAGGGGTGGTTCTAGATAGAAAACTATCACCTGAGGACCACATAAAGAATATTATGCGAGGAGCCTATGCTACGCTTTCTAACTTTAGAATTGCGTTTAAATACATGGATGGTGATATACTAAATAAATTATTCATGACTTTTGTTACGCCAAAGCTAGAATATGCAGCTGTTGTGTGGTGCCCAACAACAGAAGTTGGCCCATATCTTAAGAAGCACATCAACAAACTGGAAAAGGTGCAAAGACATGCTACTAAGTGGCTCCCAGAACTGAAGGGCAAGAGCTACGAGGAGAGGTTAGAGGCATTAAATATGCCAAAACTAAAAGACAGAAGAAAGAGGTGATATGATCACTACATACAAAATAGTAACAGGAATTGATAAAATCGACAGGGAAGATTTCCTGAGACCTGGAACTTCAAGAACAGGAGGTCATAGATTGAAACTAGCTTAACACAGATGCTAAAGAAATATAAGTGTAACGGTTCTATTGTTACGTAAAGTATGGTGACAAATAAACACAGACACTAAGATACTATATATATATTTGGTCGAATATACAGAAGTACACAGGTGATACGTTGGTGTGAGTTGAGCGCACTGAGCGTTGGTACAGTATCTCGCAAGTGTCTGCTCTAGACCACACTTGAAAGTAGACTCTGGTTAATGTTTGCTATTGCTGCTTATATGCCCGGGCAACGCCTCACCTCATTCATCTCCAAAGGTTGACAGGAATATTAACAAAGCATTTGGAGCGAGTATATTATTGGGATAATCTACTCGCTACAGAACTCCCCCTCCCAGGGGATGAAAGGAAAAATACTTGATCAAGGAACTTAGCTGGTCGGTGAATTGTACGCCCTGCTCGCGTTACATAACCATCAAAGTTAACTTCCTCCCTTCGCTGATGTCATCTAACTGGGGTCGTAGGGTGGGAGGTCGCACAGGATCGTCCGTCGTCGTAGGATCAGGTTGTGGTGCGGCTGGTAATTGGGGTTGAAAAGTGAACTGCGTAGTCGGCGGATGTGTCTCTGGATTTAGCAGACGTTGAGACGAAGCCTGGAGCAGAGCAGAGAGCTGAGTGAGGCCGGAGTCGTGGAGCTCTATGTGGGAGAGCGTGGCGGCTCGATTGAGATTTGTGAGTGTCTAAACTCGGGGAGCGAGAGCGTGGCGGCTCGATGCGGTCGTAGTCTGCTGTCTGCTCTGTGTCGAAGCTGTAGCGTCTTGGGTTGATTAGGACTGTACATGCCGAGTACTACATTGTTGACTGTGGAAATTGTAGTCTGGTACCAAAAGATGTAGGCAGTGTGTGGACAAGCTCGGTGTAGCAGGAGAGAAGAATGTGCATAATTGTTGCGTCCTTGGGTCGCTGGTGGAGCATTTAGATCCGGGGCGGATGGGCTCGGGCACCAGGACATTAGGAGGTAATGTAGGCACGTAGTTAGGACAACGAGGTAATCACTGCTAGAGCTGAATTGTCCTGGAGGCGACGAAGAGTCGGAAACGCAAGCTGTAAGTCCTGTACTGCGCAAAGTGCTTGAGTCGGCAGAGTATCAGAATGCAGTGAACGTGTAGATGAATCTGACGAAAGAGCAGCTTTCGTGGGCGCCCCTGTAGAACAAGCAGTGCCCTGGCAGCGACGGAGAGTCGGCAGGACAGGCTGTAGATCACACATTATGTAGTTACTGATGAAGCTGCCAGATGAGTGAGTAGTGATCGTGGAGCAGCAAGCCGTAGTAGATGAAAATGCAGAGACGATCGCGATGAAAATCATAGCTGTGGCGAGGGTGTTGGCAGTATTCCATGACAGGTGGCTGCGGTCCACAGCAAGCAGCAGCAGTAGAGGTCCAGTGAGAGTCCATGTTGTAGTCCGTCGTGGCTGGGTATCGTCGAAACTCTCTGGGGTCACCAATGTAACGGTTCTATTGTTACGTAAAGTATGGTGACAAATAAACACAGACACTAAGATACTATATATATATTTGGTCGAATATACAGAAGTACACAGGTGATACATTGGTGTGAGTTGAGCGCACTGAGCGTTGGTACAGTATCTCGCAAGTGTTTGCTCTAGACCACACTTGAAAGTAGACTCTGGTTAATGTTTGCTATTGCTGCTTACATGCCCGGGCAACGCCTCACCTCATTCATCTCCAAAGGTTGACAGGAATATTAACAAAGCATTTGGACCGAGTATATTATTGGGATAATCTACTCGCTACATAAGAAAATTCACTTTCGCAAATAGTGGTAGCCGGTTGGAACAAGTTAGGTGAGAAGGTGGTGGAGGCCAAGACTGTCAGTAGTTTCAAAGCGTTATATGACAAAGAGTGCTGGGAAGATGGTCTCATCCTGTAACTACACTTAGGTAATTACACACACAAACTATATATATATATATATATATATATATATATATATATATATATATATATATATATATATATATATATATATATATATATATATATATATATATATATATATCTATATCTATATATATATCTATATATCTATATATATATATATATATATATATATATATATATATATATAGATCTATATATATATATATATATCTATATATATATATCTATATACATATATATATCTATATATATCTATATATATATATCTATATATATATAGATCTATATATATATATATCTATATATATATCTATATATATCTATATATATATATATATATATATATGTCGTACCTAGTAGCCAGAACACACTTTTCAGCCTACTATGCAAGGCCCAATTTGCCTAATAAGCCAAGTTTTCATGAATTAATATATTTTCTCTAATTTTTTTATTATGAAATGATAAAGCTACCTATTTCATTATGTATGAGGTCAAATTTTTTTTTATTGGAGTTAAAATTAACGTAGATATATGACCGAACCTAACCAACCCTACCTAACCTAACCTAACCTATCTTTATAGGTTAGGTTAGGTTAGGTAGCCGAGAAAGTTAGGTTAGGTTAGGTTAGGTAGGTTAGGTAGTCGAAAAACAATTATTTCAAGAAAAGTTGGCTTATTAGGCAAATCGGGCCTTGCATAGTAGGCTGAGAAGTGCGTTCTGGCTACTAGGTACGACATATATATATATGTCGTACCTAGTAGCCAGAACGCACTTCTCAGCCTACTATGCAAGGCCTGATTTGCCTAATAAGCCAAGTTTTCCTGAATTAATATATTTTCTCAATTTATTTTTCTTATTTAATGATAAAGCTACCCATTTCATTATGTATGAGGTCATTTTTTTTTATTGGAGTTAAAATTAACGTAGATATATGACCGAACCTAACCAACCCTACCTAACCTAACCTAACCTATCTTTATAGGTTAGGTTAGGTTAGGTAGCCGAAAAAGTTAGGTTAGGTTAGGTTAGGTAGGTTAGGTAGTCGAAAAACAATTAATTCATGAAAACTTGGCTTATTAAGCAAATCGGACCTTGCATAGTAGGCTGAGAAGTGAGTTCTGGCTACTAGGTACGACATATATATATATATATATATATATATATATATATATATATATATATATATATGTCTATATATATATATATATATATATATATATATATGTCTATATATATATATATATATATATATATATATATATATATATATATATATATATATATATATATATATCTATATATATATATATATATATATATATATATATATATATATATATATATATATATATATCTATATATATATATCTATATATATATATATATATATA
>NC_091187.1:34498006-34533006 GCF_040958095.1 Procambarus clarkii
ATATATATATATATATATATATATATATATATATATATATATATATATATATATATATATCGGACAATTAGTAAAAAAAAAAAAAAAAAAATTTAAATTATTTTACCTTGTACCTAGATCCACCAGGCCTGTTTGGTGCATGTTTCAGTACTTCAGAAATCTGGAAGGTCACATCCTCCTCCTCAACTTTTGGATGTGCGTTGATAGATGATTCTGTAAAATTAAGTTATTTATATAATAATAAATTCAGTATAACAATAATATTCTGTAAAATTAAAAGTAATTTATACTTCAATCAGATAAAACTCTCCAGAGATGGTGATACACAACATATAAAGGACAAGTTTCAGAACAAAATATGGATTTAGGATTAAGGTTTTGTACATGTAGGTAGCACATGAGAAAATAAGTTGAAGGTGATCAAGTTTATATTAACATGTTAATGGCTTTGTTAAGGCTTTGCAAGAATGAAAAAATATTAATAATATAATATCACCTACCAATTAATTGTACATCGTTTATAAGTCAATTATTTGCATTATTATTATTCAATACTAATGATATAAAAATGCATTTTGTAATCTACTATTTATGCAAGTATTAAGCACAGAATCATGAAATAAACTGCAAAATACTGTAATGGATAAACCAATTAAGTTTACATTTTCCTATAGCTAAGTCAGTCAGTTCTATTAGCAGCAGAGAACAATTATGCCCAACCTCTATTAAATGAAACAATCTTAAGAGCAAGTGATAGAAATATAATCATTTATGCTTGGGAAAATATTATGGAATGGTTCCAAATATGAAAAATATTAAGTTTTTTGGTTAAAATTTTTTAACTTAAAATTTAAATTTTTAAGTGAATTTTAAACTTTAAAAAAATGATTTAATTTTTTGATTACTTACTTAAAATAACATTATATAGTTCTTGTTTTTGTAGAAATGACAATTTCTTCTTTTGCCCTTCCAGACTGTATAGTGACCACAGGCCGTTTGTTCATATCTTCATTATTCTTCGAACCGTGGTTGCACAATCAGACCCACGTACACTGGTTAAAGCATCACCTAAAAGCAACAACAAAAATGTAGTACACTGACGAATTTTGAAAATATATATATATATATATATATATATATATTATATATATATATATATATATATATATATATATATATATATATATATATATATATATATATATATATATATATATATATATATATATATATATATATGTCGTACCTACCCAGCAAACACAAATCATCTACACAACGTTCGCCTATCTCTTCCCATAGGTGTGGGAATGATTTGCATTGAGAATGGTGCAGGAGAGCCTTTGAGAAACTTTTACTCAAAAAATCCAAACACAAAGGTTTAATTATAAATTGTTTTTCTACAATTATTTTCTTCCAAATGTAAAACAAATAGTTTTTACATGTTTAAATATAAAATTTATGGTGTTTTTTTGTAAAATTCATTAATAAATTGTGAATGATATATATTGGCTGAGTGAAACCTTTAAAATCCATTTAGTTATAATATGAACAGAAAAAAGTAGTTTTCCAAATTTTCTAAAAATCGCTCTTTTTAACACAATTTGACTCCTTATGCATTCCACTAAACACTAATATCATGTTTAAATATATAATTTATGTATTATTCCCTAAGATAATTTATATAAATTATAAAAGTTGCTGGAAAGTGGTGAGAAAGAATCTGAAAACGTTTTGTTGTCTTATATTGGCGTGTTCTTATTAACTAGAGTGAGTAAGAGTGAGCGAGAGTGGGTAAGAGTGAGTAAGAGTGACTGAAGGTGAGTGAGAGTGCCAGAGAGTGTGTAAGTGTGAGTAAGAGTGAGTATAAGTAAGAGTGACTGAGAGTGAGTAAGAGTGACAGAGTAAGAGTGAGAGTAAGGGTGACAGAATGAGTAAGAGTGAGAGTAAAGTGATTGAGAGTAAGGGTGAGTATGAGAGTAATAGTGATTGAGAGTAAGAGTGATTGAGAGTTAGTGAGAGTAAGAGTGATTGAGAGTAAGAGTGATTGAGAGTAAGAGTGATTGAGAGTAAGAGTGATTGGGAGTAAGAGTGATTGAGAGTAAGAGTAATTGGGAGTAAGAGTGATTGGGAGTAGGAGTTAGAGTGAGAGTAGGAGTAAGAATGAGAATAAGAGTGATTGAGAGTAAGAGTGAGTAAGAGTAAGAATGAGAGTAAGAGTGATTGAGAGTAAGAGTGATTGAGAGTAAGAGTGATTGAGAGTAAGAGTGATTGGGAGTAAGAGTGATTGGGAGTAAGAGTAATTGAGAGTAAGAGTAATTGAGAGTAAGAGTATGAGAGTAAGAGTGAGAGAGTGAGTATGAATGGGTAAGGGTGACTGAGAGTGAGTAAGAGTGACAGAGTAAGAGTGATAGAGAGTAAGAGTGACAGAGAGTAAGAGTGACAGAGAGTAAGAGTGACAGAGAGTAAGAGTGACAGAGAGTAAGAGTGACAGAGAGTAAGAGTGACAGAGTAAGAGTGAGTATGAGAGTGAGTAAGGATGACTGAGAGAAAGAGTGAGTAATAGTGCGTAAGAGTGATTGAGAGTTAGAGTGAGAGTAAGAGTGATTGAGAGTTAGTGAGAGTAAGAGTGATTGAGAGTAAGAGTGATTGAGAGTAAAAGTAATTGAGAGTAAGAGTGATTGAGAGTAAGAGTGATTGGGAGTAAGAGTGATTGAGAGTAAGAGTGATTGGGAGTAAGAGTGATTGGGAGTAGGAGTAAGAATGAGAATAAGAGTGATTGAGAGTAAGAGTGAGTAAGAGTAAGAATGAGAGTAAGAGTGATTGAGAGTAAGAGTGATTGAGAGTAAGAGTGATTGAGAGTAAGAGTGAGAGTAAGAGTGATTGGGAGTAAGAGTGATTGAGAGTAAGAGTGATTGGGAGTAAGAGTGATTGGGAGTAGGAGTAAGAATGAGAACAAGAGTGATTGAGAGTAAGAGTGAGTAAGAGTAAGAATGAGAGTAAGAGTGATTGAGAGTAAGAGTGATTGAGAGTAAGAGTGATTGAGAGTAAGAGTGATTGGGAGTAAGAGTGATTGGGAGTAAGAGTAAGAGTGAGAGTAAGAGTAAGAATGAGAATAAGAGTGATTGAGAGTAAGAGTGATTGGGAGTAAGAGTAAGAGTAAGAATGAGAGTAGGAGTGATTGAGAGTAGGAGTGATTGGGAGTAGGAGTGATTGGGAGTAAGAGTGATTGAGAGTAAGAGTAATTGAGAGTAAGAGTATGAGAGTAAGAGTGAGAGAGTGAGTATGAATGGGTAAGGGTGACTGAGAGTGAGTAAGAATGACAGAGTAAGAGTGACAGAGAGTAAGAGTGACAGAGAGTAAGAGTGACAGAGAGTAAGAGTGACAGAGAGTAAGAGTGACAGAGTAAGAGTGACAGAGAGTAAGAGTGACAGAGAGTAAGAGTGACAGAGAGTAGGAGTGACAGAGAGTAAGAGTGACAGAGAGTAAGAGTGACAGAGAGTAAGAGTGACAGAGAGTAAGAGTGACAGAGAGTAAGAGTGACAGAGTAAGAGTGACAGAGTAAGAGTGACAGAGAGTAAGAGTGACAGAGAGTAAGAGTGACAGAGTAAGAGAGTGAGAGTGATTATGAGAGAGTTAAGAGTGTGAGGTGTGAGAGGGTATAGCAGGCCAGGGAGGCAGGATGTGTGGTCACAGGCGAGGCCTAGGCCTCGTGATCTCTAATGTTGGTTTTTATATATATGTTGGATTTTTTGTCCTGTTTCAAATTATAATTATTTAGCAGGAATGTAATAAGATATTGCACAGTATTAATGTGACAATAATATATGCATTATTTCCTTGATAATCAAACTTGTTGTTCAAAGATAATATACAATCTTTGAAGGAAACATTTTGAGAGCGCGAGCTGGCAACACTGGGCTGGTGGGTGAGAGAGACATATGGTTAGTTTTGCTCAGACCTTCAGTGGTGAAGGGTGTGTCCCAGCTGGCCGCCACCAGCCGCCACCCGCCGCCACCCGCCGCCCACCACCAGCCGCCACCCGCCACCACCCCACCACCAGCCGCCACCAACCACCAGCCGCCACCCGCCACCACCCACCACCAGCCGCCACCTGCCACCATCCACCACCAGCCGCCACCTGCCACCACCCACCACCACCCACCACCAGCCGCCACCCGCCGCCACCCGCCGCCACCCGCCGCCACCCGCCATCCACCACCAGCCGCCACCCGCCGCCACCCGCCACCCACCACCAGCCGCCACCCACCGCCAGCCGCCACCCGCCACCACCCACCACCAGCCGCCGCCACCCGCCACCACCCACCACCAGCCGCCGCCACCCGCCACCACCCACCACCAGCCGCCGCCACCCGCCACCACCCACCACCAGCCGCCCACCCGCCACCACCCACCACCAGCCGCCACCAGCCACCGCCACCCACCACCGCCACTCACCACCCGCCGCCACCACCCACCACCCGCCGCCACCCGCCACCCACTACCAGCCGCCACCCGCCACCACCCACCACCAGCCGCCACCCGCCACCACCCAACACCAGCCGCCACCCACCACCCACCCCGCCACCAGCCGCCACACCCGCCACCCGCCACCAGCCACCGCCACCCACCACCGCCACTCACCACCCGCCGCCACCACCCACCACCAGCCGCCACCCGCCACCAGCCACCACCAGCCGCCACCTGCCACCACCCACCACCCGCCGCCACCCGCCGCCACCCGCCACCCACCACCAGCCGCCACCCGCCGCCACCCGCCACCCACCACCAGCCGCCACCCGCCGCCACCCGCCACCCACCACCAGCCGCCACCCGCCACCACCCACCACCAGCCGCCACCCGCCACCAGCCACCGCCACCCGCCACCACCCACCACCAGCCGAAACCCGCCACCACCCGCCACCAGCCGCCACCCGCCACCAGCCACCGCCACCCACCACCGCCACTCACCACCCGCCGCCACCACCCACCACCAGCCGCCACCTGCCACCACCCACCACCAGCCGCCAACCGCCGCCACCCGCCACCCACCACCAGCCGCCACCCGCCACCACCCACCACCAGCCGCCACCCGCCACCAGCCACCGCCACCCGCCACCACCCACCACCAGCCGAAACCCGCCACCAGCCGCCACCCGCCACCAGCCACCGCCACCCACCACCGCCACTCATCACCCGCCGCCACCACCCACCACCAGCCGCCACCTGCCACCACCCACCACCAGCCGCCACCCGCCACCCACCAGCAGCCGCCACCCGCCGCCACCCGCCACCAGCCGCCACCCGCCGCCACCCGCCACCCACCACCAGCCGCCACCCACCACCAGCCGCCACCCGCCACCACCCACCACCCGCCACCAGCCACCGCCACCCACCACCGGCACCCGCCACCACCCACCACCAGCCGCCACCCGCCACCACCCGCCACCAGCCGCCACCCGCCACCAGTCACCGCCACCCACCACCGCCACTCACCACCCGCCGCCACCACCCACCGCCACCCGCCACCAGCCACCACCAGCCGCCACCTGCCACCACCCACCACCAGCCGCCACCCGCCGCCACCCGCCACCCACCACCAGCCGCCACCCACCACCAGCCGCCACCCGCCGCCACCGGCCACCCACCACCAGCCGCCACCCACCACCAGCCGCCACCCACAACCAGCCGCCACCCGCCACTACCCGCCACCAGCCGCCACCCGCCACCAGCCACCGCCACCCACCACCGCCACTCACCACCCGCCGCCACCACCCACCACCAGCCGCCACCCGCCACCAGCCACCACCAGCCGCCACCTGCCACCACCCACCACCAGCCGCCACCCGCCGCCACCCGCCACCCACCACCAGCCGCCACCCGCCGCCACCCGCCACCCACCACCAGCCGCCACCCGCCGCCACCCGCCACCCACCACCAGCCGGCACCCACCACCAGCCGCCACCCGCCACCACCCACCACCAGCCGCCACCCGCCACCGCCACCCACCACCGCCACCCGCCGCCACCACCCACCACCACCACCCACCACCACCAGCCGCCGCTGCCACCACCACCCACCACCACCGCCGCCACCACCCATCAACGCCGCCGCCACCACCCCCCACCACCACCGCCGCCGCCACCACCCATCACCGCCGCCGCCGCCACCACCCACCACAGCCGCCGCCGACACCACCGCCACCACCCACCACAGCCACCACCACCCACCACCACCGCCGCCACCACCCACCACCACCAGCCGCCGCCGCCACATCCACCCACCACCAACGCCGCCACCACCACCCACCACCACCAGCCGCCGCCGCCACCACCACCCACCACCACCGCCGCCACCACCCACCACCGCCAGCCGCCACAACTCATCACAGACGCCGCCACCCACCACCGCCAGACACAGCCGCCAGTGTCCGCCACCGCCGCCACTGTCCGCCACCGCCGCCACTGTCCGCCACCGCCGCCACTGTCCGCCACCGCCGTCACTGTCCGCCACCGCCGCCACTGTCCGCCACTGTCCGCCACTGTCCGCCACCGCCACCACTGTCTGCCACCGCCACCACTGTCCGCCCGCCGCCACCACTGTCCGCCCGCCGCCACCACTGTCCGCCCGCCGCCACCACTGTCCGCCCGCCGCCACCACTGTCCGCCCGCCGCCACCACTGTCCGCCCGCCGCCTCCACTGTCCGCCCGCCGCCTCCACTGTCCGCCCGCCGCCTCCACTGTCCGCCCGCCGCCTCCACTGTCCGCCCGCCGCCACCACTGTCCGCCCGCCGCCGCCACTGTTCGCCCGCCGCCGCCACTGTCCGCCCGCCGCCGCCACTGTTCGCCCGCCGCCGCCACTGTCCGCCCGCCGCCTCCACTGTCCGCCCGCCGCCACCACTGTCCGCCCGCCGCCGCCACTGTTCGCCCGCCGCCGCCACTGTCCGCCCGCCGCCGCCACTGTCCGCCCGCCGCCGCCACTGTCCGCCCGCCGCCACTGTCCACCACCGCCGCCAAAGCCGCCACGGTCCGCCCGCCGCCACTATCCGCCACAGCCGCCTCTGTCCGCCCGCCGCCACTGTCCGCCCGCCGCCACTGTCCGCCTGCCGCCACTATCCGCCACCGCCGCCACTGTCCTCCCGCCGCCACTGTCCGCCCGCCGCCACTGTCCGCCCGCCGCCGCCCTGTCCGCCCGCCGCCACTATCCGCCACCGCCGCCACTGTCCGCCCGCCGCCACTGTCCGCCCGCTGCCACTATCCGCCACCACCGCCACTGTCCGCCCGCCGCCACTGTCCGCCCGCCGCCACTATCCGCCACCGCCGCCACTGTCCGCCCGCCGTCACTGTCCGCCCGCTGCCACTGTCCGCCAACGCCACCACTGTCTGCCACCGCCACCACTGTCTGCCACCGCCACCACTGTCCGCCTGCCGCCACCACTGTCCGCCCGCCGCCGCCACTATCCGCCCGCCGCCGCCACTGTCCGCCCGCCGCCGCCACTGTCCGCCCGCCGCCACTGTCCACCACCGCCGCCAAAGCCGCCACGGTCCGCCCGCCGCCACGGTCCGCCCGCCGCCACTATCCGCCACAGCCGCCACTGTCCGCCCGCCGCCACTGTCCGCCCGCCGCCACTGTCCGCCCGCCGCCACTATCCACCACCGCCGCCACTGTCCGCCCGCCGCCACTATCCGCCACCGCCGCCACTGTCCGCCCGCCGCCGCCACTGTCCGCCCGCCGCCACTATCCGCCACCGCCGCCACTGTCCGCCACAGCCGCCACTCTCCGCCGTACAGCCTCCCCTCTCTCCGTTAGTAAATAATTATAATTGTTAGTAAATAATAAAAGAAATATAAATTATTAGATTTTTTTTACCCTTAAATTGGTTTTAATATTTAAATTGAAAATAATAATATAATATAAAATATAATTTAATTTCAAGAAATTTAACTTTAAACACAAAGATGTGAAAAGGGTTCAGATTATTGGCTCAAACCTTTCATAAGAGATTCATATTGGTATATGAATGGATTATGAATGACTCATGTTAGGAGTGTAAAGTTGCCACAACATCTCAAATTAGTGTTAGATACATATGTCTTGGTTATAAGTTTTGGAAACCTATTTAAGTCCACACACAATATCGTATCTGATACGATAAAACAAACGTTTCCAATACTTTCAAATACTTTCCAGATATGTTGTGGCAACCTAAAATTGTTTGCTGGGTGAAGGTGAGTGAGAGTGCCAGAGAGTGTGTAAGTGTGAGTAAGAGTGAGTATAAGTAAGAGTAAGAGTGAGTATAAGTAAGAGTGACTGAGAGTGAGTAAGAGTGAGAGTAAGGGTGACAGAATGAGTAAGAGTGAGAGTAAAGTGATTGAGAGTAAGGGTGAGTATGAGAGTAAGAGTGATTGAGAGTTAGAGTGAGAGTAAGAGTGATTGAGAGTTAGAGTGATTGAGAGTAAGAGTGATTGAGAGTAAGAGTGATTGGGAGTAAGAGTGATTGGGAGTAAGAGTAAGAGTGAGAGTAAGAATGAGAATAAGAGTGATTGAGAGTAAGAGTGATTGGGAGTAAGAGTAAGAATGAGAGTAGGAGTGATTGAGAGTAGGAGTGATTGGGAGTAGGAGTGATTGGGAGTAAGAGTGATTGAGAGTAAGAGTAATTGAGAGTAAGAGTATGAGAGTAAGAGTGAGAGAGTGAGTATGAATGGGTAAGGGTGACTGAGAGTGAGTAAGAGTGACAGAGTAAGAATGACAGAGTAAGAGTGATAGAGAGTAAGAGTGACAGAGAGTAAGAGTGACAGAGAGTAAGAGTGACAGAGAGTAAGAGTGACAGAGAGTAAGAGTGACAGAGTAAGAGTGACAGAGAGTAGGAGTGACAGAGAGTAAGAGTGACAGAGAGTAAGAGTGACAGAGAGTAAGAGTGACAGAGTAAGAGTGAGTATGAGAGTGAGTAAGGATGACTGAGAGAAAGAGTGAGTAATAGTGCGTAAGAGTGATTGAGAGTTAGAGTGAGAGTAAGAGTGATTGAGAGTGAGAGTAAGAGTGATTGAGAGTAAGAGTGATTGAGAGTAAGAGTGATTGAGAGTAAGAGTGATTGGGAGTAAGAGTGATTGAGAGTAAGAGTGATTGGGAGTAAGAGTGATTGGGAGTAGGAACAAGAATGAGAATAAGAGTGATTGAGAGTAAGAGTGAGTAAGAGTAAGAATGAGAGCAAGAGTGATTGAGAGTAAGAGTGATTGAGAGTAAGAGTGATTGAGAGTAAGAGTGATTGAGAGTAAGAGTGATTGGGAGTAAGAGTGATTGGGAGTAGGAGTAAGAGTGAGAGTAAGAGTAAGAATGAGAATAAAAGTGATTGAGAGTAAGAGTGATTGGGAGTAAGAGTAAGAGTAAGAATGAGAGAAGGAGTGATTGAGAGTAGGAGTGATTGAGAGTAGGAGTGATTGGGAGTAGGAGTGATTGAGAGTAAGAGTGATTGGGAGTAAGAGTGATTGGGAGTAAGAGTAAGAATGAGAATAAGAGTGATTGAGAGTAAGAGTGATTGAGAGTAAGAGTGATTGAGAGTAAGAGTGATTGAGAGTAAGAGTGATTGAGAGTAAGAGTGATTGGGAGTAAGAGTGATTGGGAGTATGAGTAAGAGTGAGAGTAAGAGTAAGAATGAGAATAAGAGTGATTGAGAGTAAGAGTGATTGAGAGTAAGAGTGATTGAGAGTAAGAATGATTGGGAGTAAGAGTAAGAGTGAGAGTAAGAGTAAGAATGAGAATAAGAGTGATTGAGAGTAAGAGTAATTGAGAGTAAGAGTAATTGAGAGTAAGAGTATGAGAGTAAGAGTGAGAGAGTAAGAGTGAGAGAGTGAGTATGAATGGGTAAGGGTGACTGAGAGTGAGTAAGAGTGACAGAGAGTAAGAGTGACAGAGAGTAAGAGTGACAGAGTAAGAGTGACAGAGAGTAAGAGTGACAGAGAGTAAGAGTGACAGAGAATAAGAGTGACAGAGAGTAAGAGTGACAGAGTAAGAGTGACAGAGAGTAAGAGTGACAGAGAGTAAGAGTGACAGAGAGCAAGAGTGACAGAGTGTAAGAGTGACAGAGTAAGAGTGACAGAGTAAGAGTGACAGAGAGTAAGAGTGACAGAGAGTAAGAGTGACAGAGAGTAAGAGTGACAGAGTAAGAGAGTGAGAGTGATTATGAGAGAGTTAAGAGTGTGAGGTGTGAGAGAGTAGCAGGCCAGGGAGGCAGGATGTGTGGTCACAGGCGAGGCCTAGGCCTCATGATCTCTAATGTTGGTTTTTATATATATGTTGGATTTTTTGTCCTGTTTCAAATTATAATTATTTAGCAGGAATGTAATAAGATATTGCACAGTATTAATGTGACAATAATATATGCATTATTTCCTTGATAATCAAACTTGTTGTTCAAAGATAATATACAATCTTTGAAGGAAACATTTTGAGAGCGCGAGCTGGCAACACTGGGCTGGTGGGTGAGAGAGACATATGGTTAGTTGTGCTCAGACCTTCAGTAGTGAGGGTTGTGTCCCAGCTGGCCGCCACCAGCCGCCACCCGCCGCCACCCGCCGCCCACCACCAGCCGCCACCCGCCACCACCCACCACCCACCACCAGCCGCCACCCACCACCAGCCGCCACCTGCCACCACCCACCACCACCCACCACCAGCCGCCACCCACCACCAGCCGCCACCCGCCACCACCCACCACCAGCCGCCACCTGCCACCACCCACCACCAGCCGCCACCCGCCGCCACCCACCACCAGCCGCCACCTGCCGCCACCCGCCACCCACCACCAGCCGCCACCCACCACCAGCCGCCACCCGCCACCACCCACCACCAGCCGCCACCCGCCACCACCCACCACCAGCTGCCACCCGCCACCACCCACCACCCGCCACCACCCACCACCAGCCGCCACCCGCCACCACCCGCCACCACCCACCACCAGCCGCCACCCGCCACCAGCCACCGCCACCCACCACCGCCACTCACCACCCGCCGCCACCACCCACCACCCGCCGCAATCCGCCACCCACCACCAGCCGCCACCCACCACCAGCCGCCACCCGCCACCACCCACCACCAGCCGCCACCCGCCACCACCCACCACCAGCCGCCACCCGCCACCACCCACCACCCGCCACCACCCACCACCAGCCGCCACCCGCCACCACCCACCACCAGCCGCCACCCGCCACCACCCACCACCAGCCGCCACCCGCCACTAGCCACCGCCACCCACCACCGCCACTCACCACCCGCCGCCACCACCCACCACCCGCCGCCACCCGCCACCCACCACCAGCCACCACCCGCCACCACCCATCACCAGCCGCCACCACCCACCACCAGCCGCCACCCGCCGCCACCCGCCACCCACCACCAGCCGCCACCCGCCGCCACCCGCCACCCACCACCAGCCGCCACCCGCCGCCACCCGCCACCCACCACCAGCCGCCACCCACCACCAGCCGCCACCACCCACCACCAGTCGCCACCTGCCACCACCCACCACCAGCCGCCACCCGCCACCACCCACCACCCGCCACCACCCACCACCAGCCGCCACCCGCCACCACCCACCACCCGCCACCAGCCACCGCCACCCACCACCGCCACTCACCACCCGCCGCCACCACCCACCACCCGCCGCCACCCGCCACCCACCACCAGCCGCCACTCGCCACCACCCATCACCAGCCGCCACCCGCCACCACCCACCACCAGCCGCCACCCGCCACCACCAGCCACCACCCGCCACCAGCCGCCACCCGCCACCAGCCACCGCCACCCACCACCGCCACTCACCACCCGCCGCCACCACCCACCACCAGCCGCCACCCGCCACCAGCCACCGCCACCCACCACCGCCACCCGCCGCCACCACCCACCACCACCACCCACCACCACCAGCCGCCGCCGCCACCACCACCCACCACCACCGCCACCACCACCACCCACCACCACCGCCACCACCACCCATCACCCCCGCCGCCACCACCCATCACCGCCGCCGCCGCCACCACCCACCACAGCCGCCGCCGACACCACCGCCACCACCCACCACAGCCGCCACCACCACCCACCACCAGCCGCCACCCACCACCCGCCGCCACCCGCCACCCACCACCAGCCGCCACCCGCCGCCACCCGCCACCCACCACCTGGCGCCACCCGCCGCCACCCGCCACCAGCCGCCACCCACCACCAGCCGCCACCTGCCACCACCCACCACCACCCACCACCCGCCACCACCCACCACCAGCCGCCACCCGCCACCACCCACCACCAGCCGCCACCCGCCACCAGCCACCGCCACCCACCACCGCCACTCACCACCCGCCGCCACCACCCACCACCCGCCGCCACCCGCCACCCACCACCAGCCGCCACCCGCCACCACCCATCACCAGCCGCCACCCGCCACCACCCGCCACCAGCCGCCACCAGCCGCCACCCGCCACCAGCCACCGCCACCCACCACCGCCACCCGCCGCCACCACCACCACCCACCACCACCACCGCCGCCACCACCCATCACCCCCGCCGCCACCACCCATCACCCCCGCCGCCACCACCCATCACCGCCGCCGCCGCCACCACCCACCACAGCCGCCGCCGACACCACCGCCACCACCCACCACAGCCGCCACCACCACCCACCACCACCACCACCACCACCCACCACCGCCGCCACCACCAGCCGCCACAAGCCGCCACCGCCCGCCACCGTCCGCCACCAGCCGCCATCACCACCACCACCACCACCAGCCGCCATCACCGCCACCAGCTGCCACCACCACTAGCCGCCACCACCACCACCACCAGCCGCCATCACCGCCACCAGCTGCCACCACCACCAGCCGCCATCACCGCCACCAGCTGCCACCACCACCAGCCGCCATCACCGCCACCAGCTGCCACCACCACCAGCCGCCACCACCAGCTGCCACCACCGCCACCACCACCTGCCACCAGCCGCCACCACCGCCCGCTATCAGCCGTCACTGCCCGTTGCCACAGTCGCCACCGCAAGCCGCCACCGCCAGCCGCCACCAGCCCCCCCCCCCACCGCCGATCGTCACCACCCACCACAGCCGCCGCCAACCGCCACCGCCCGCCACCGCCCGCCACCGCCCGCCACCGCCCGCCACCACCCACCACAGCCGCCGCCAACCGCCACCGCCCGCCACCGCCCGCCACCGCCCGCCACCGCCCGCCACCACCCACCACAGCCGCCACCACCCACCACCCGCCGCCACCACCCACCACCACCAGCCGCCGCCGCCACCCACCACCCGCCGCCACCACCCACCACCACCAGCCGCTGCCGCCACCACCACCCACCACCACCGCCGCCACCACCCACCACCACCAGCCGCCGCCGCCACCACCACCCACCACCACCGCCGCCACCACCACCCACCACCACCAGCCGCCGCCGCCACCACCACCCACCACCACCGCCGCCACCACCACCCACCACCACCGCCGCCACCACCCACCACCGCCAGCCGCCACCACTCATCACAAACGCCGCCACCCGCCACCGCCCGCCACCACCGTCAGACACAGCCGCCAGTGTCCGCCACCGCCGCCACCGCCGCCACTGTCCGCCACCGCTGCCACTGTCCGCCACCGCTGTCACTGTCCGCCACCGCCGCCACTGTCCGCCACCGCTGCCACTGTCCGCCACCGCCGTCACTGTCCGCCACCGCCGCCACTGTCCGCCACTGTCCGCCACCGCCACCACTGTCTGCCACCGCCACCACTGTCCGCTCGCCGCCTCCACTGTCCGCCCGCCGCCTCCACTGTCCGCCCGCCGCCTCCACTGTCCGCCCGCCGCCTCCACTGTCCGCCCGCCGCCGCCACTGTTCGCCCGCCGCCGCCACTGTTCGCCCGCCGCCGCCACTGTCCGCCCGCAGCCGCCACTGTCCGCCCGCAGCCGCCACTGTTCGCCCGCCGCCGCCACTGTCCGCCCGCCGCCACTGTCCACCACCGCCGCTAAAGCCGCCACGGTCCGCCCGCCGCCACTATCCGCCACAGCCGTCACTGTCCGCCCGCCGCCACTGTCCGCCCGCCGCCGCCCTGTCCGCCCGCCGCCACTATCCGCCACCGCCGCCACTGTCCGCCCACCGCCACTATCCGCCACCGCCGCCACTATCCGCCCGACGCCACTGTCCGCCCGCCGCCACTATCCGCCACCGCCGCCACTGTCCGCCCGCCGCCACTGTCCGCCCGCTGCCACTATCCGCCACCGCCACCACTGTCCGCCACCGCCACCACTGTCTGCCACCGCCACCGCTGTCCGCCACCGCCACCACTGTCTGCCACCGCCACCACTGTCCGCCCGCCGCCACCACTGTCCGCCCACCGCCACCACTGTCCGCCCGCCGCCTCCACTGTCCGCCCGCCGCCACCACTGTCCGCCCGCCGCCACCACTGTCCGCCCGCCGCCACCACTGTCCGCCTGCCGCCTCCACTGTCCGCCCGCCGCCGCCACTGTCCACCACCGCCGCCAAAATCGCCACGGTCCGCCCGCCGCCACTATCCGCCACAGCCGCCACTCTCCGCCTGCCGCCACTGTCCGCCCGCCGCCACTATCCGCCACCGCCGCCACTGTCCGCCCGCCGCCACTATCCGCCACCGCCGCCACTGTCCGCCCGCCGCCACTGTCCGCCCGCCGCCGCCACTGTCCGCCCGCCGCCACTGTCCGCCCGCCGCCACTATCCGCCACTGCCGCCACTGTCCGCCACAGCCGCCACTCTCCGCCGTACAGCCTCCCCTCTCTCCGTTAGTAAATAATTATAATTGTTAGTAAATAATAAAAGAAATATAAATTATTAGATTTTTTTTACCCTTAAATTGGTTTTAATATTTAAATTGAAAATAATAATATAATATAAAATATAATAAAAATAATATAATATAAAATATAATAAAAATAATATAATATAAAATATAATTTAATTTCAAGAAATTTAACTTTAAACACAAAGATGTGAAAAGGGTTCAGATTATTGGCTCAAACCTTTCATAAGAGATTCATATTGGTATATGAATGGATTATGAATGACTCATGTTAGGAGTGTAAAGTTGCCACAACATCTCAAATTAGTGTTAGATACATATGTCTTGGTTATAAGTTTTGGAAACCTATTTAAGTCCACACACAATATCGTATCTGATACGATAAAACAAACGTTTCCAATACTTTTAAATACTTTCCAGATATGTTGTGGCAACCTAAAATTGTTTGCTGGGTAGTAGCCAGAACGCACTTCTCGGCCTACTATGCAAGGCCCGATTTGCCTAATAAGCCAAATTTTCCTAAATTAATATATTTTCTCTAATTTTTTTCTTATGAAATGATAAAGCTACCCATTTCATTACGTATGAGGTCATTTTTTTTTATTGGAGTTAAAATTAACGTAGATATATGACCGAACCTAACCAACCCTACCTAACCTAACCTAACCTATCTTTATAGGTTAGGTTAGGTTAGGTAGCCGAAAAAGTTAGGTTAGGTTAGGTTAGGTAGGTTAGGTAGTCGAAAAACAATTAATTCATGAAAACTTGGCTTATTAGGCAAATCGGGCCTTGCATAGTAGGCTGAGAAGTGCGTTCTGGCTACTAGGAATGACATATACATATATATATATATATATATATATATATATATATATATATATATATATATATATATATATATATGTCGTACCTAGTAGCCAGAACTCACTTCTCAGCCTACTATGCGAGGCCCGATTTGCCTAATAAGCCAAGTTTTACTGAATTAATATATTTTCTCTATTTTTTTTCTTATGAAATGATAAAGCTACCCATTTCATTATATATGAGGTCAATTTTTTTTTTATTGGAGTTAAAATTAACGTAGATATATGACCGAACCTAACCAACCCTACCTAACCTAACCTAACCTATCTCTATAGGTTAGGTTAGGTTAGGTAGCCGAAAACGTTAGGTTAGGTTAGGTTAGGTAGGTTAGGTTGTCGAAAAAACATTAATTCATGAAAACTAGGCTTATTAGGCAAATCAGGCCTTGCATAGTAGGCTGAGAAGTGAGTTCTGGCTACTAGGTACGACATATATATATATATATATATATATATATATATATATATATATATATATATATATATATATATATATATATGTCGTACCTAGTAGCCAGAACTCACTTCTGAGCCTACTATGCAAGGCCCGATTTGCCTAATAAGCCAAGTTTTCATGAATTAATTGCTTTTCGACTACCTAACCTACCTAACCTAACCTAACCTAACTTTTTCGGCTACCTAACCGAACCTAACCTATAGAGATAGGTTAGGTTAGGTTAGGTAGGGTTGGTTAGGTTTGGTCATATTTCTACGTTAATTTTAACTCCAATTAAAAAAAATTGACCTCTTACATAATGAAATGGGTTGCTTTATCATTTCATAAGAAAAAAATTAGAGAAAATATATTAATTCATGAAAACTTGGCTTATTAGGCAAATCGGGCCTTGCATTGTAGGCTGAAAAGTGAGTTCTGGCTACTAGGTACGACATATATATATATATATATATATATATATATATATATATATATATATATATATATATATATATATTGTGACGGTAACGCGTTGGTGTTCGGCTGTTTAAGGCTAGGGGTATGGCCTCGTCACATAGTTATAAAAAAAAATAGAAAAACTGGAACTTCGTCTGTGGTAAGGTAAGGAGAAGACACACAAAACACAAGTAAACTTTAACAATGAAATTTTAATTACGTTAAATAAATCAAAACATGAATAAAATGGACAAACAAATTCTTATAATAAAATCAATCAATCAAAAATAATAAGAATAATTAAATGACACAATGAAAAGTTACGTTAAGACAAAATAACAAGAAGTGCAATACAAAAATAAATGTGAGGTGCTGGAATATTGGCTTTAAGCTACCACCTCTCTCAGTATACGCTTGCGTCTAGCCGGGAGAAGTGTTAACTGTGGAAGCACTGAATATTCTGAGGTCTGAGGTCGTGGCGACCCCAGACATCAAGTAGTATGGGGGGGGGGGGGGGCGAGTGCAGTTGCAGCCAGACCGGCGACCAATCAGCGGAGCCAGTAGTAAGACAGGTAGTTTGGCGGTTTGAGTCTGAGCAGGTGTCCCTGGCTGCATACGTTTTGCGCTCTGGCAAACCTTGCTGGTGTTGTTGTCGTTGTTGGACATTTCTTCCATAGTAGTTTTATATAATTTCAACGACGTAATTGTGGAGGGAAGAGCAGGCTCAATCTCTTGAAGGAGATTATCGTCACAACTCTCCCCCGAAGCCTGCAGTTCTGGAAGAAGTACGTCGTTATGTGGTGGAGTATGAGATGGAGTTGCGTCTACTTCATAAACTCTGGAGAGATCATGGGCTAAGATGTTGTCAGACTCTTGGTATAGCGTGTCTCCAGGTTGAATTTCTGCAGGTAGCAAGCCCATAGTAGAAGACGTTGAGATGGGAAGTGGGCGTGCTGCAGGAGGTGTAGGGTGGTGTGGTCCGTATTGATGGTGGACCGAGCACTTTTCAGGTGTGGAGTGAAGTGCTGAAGCTTCAGGATGAGGAAGAGTAGCTCCTTGCCAATTGTTCCGTAGTTCCTTGTAGCAGTAGTCGCTGACAGGTGTACTCTTCTCGCCTCGTTGCTGCATCACGACACCACCAACGTCGGTACCACTGGCGTCGACATGGAGGATGAAGGGCTTATCTGACGAGGTGAGAGTGGAATTAGAAGAGGGCAAAGGAGCACGATTATTATCCTGAAAGCATTTGGGAAAATCATTAAGGATTTTGGAGTTAGAAAGCGCTGACTCCTTGTCAGTGCTTTCGGGAGGAGAAGCTGGGATGGTCTCACTGTGGATGTAGGGTTCTGTGAAGGTGGAATAATTAGTCAGGACAGTGGGAGGAGTACCATTATATGGCTTCAGGAGGTTGACGTGGCACAGCTGGGTCTTCCGCCGCCTATCTGGAGTTTCTATTACGTAGTTGTTATTATTCCTGCACTCTTTGACGCAGTAGGGTCCTGAAAACCTGTTTTGTAAAGGTGAACCTGGGATAGGGAAGTAGGCAAGGACGAAGTCTCCCGGCTTGAATTTTCTTACTTTGCTGGTCTGGTCGTAATGAGTCTTCATTCTCACCTGGGCTTTCAATAGATTATCATGGGCAAAACGGTGGACTCTCTCTAGAATGTGTTGAAGGTTTTGAAGAAACTGGGGCACATTCTGATGCTCACTGAAGGTGGCATCTCGGAGAGAGTCTTTGAAAGCCTTAAGGGGAGTACGGCACTTACGGCCGTAGAGCATCTCATAAGGAGATACTCCTAGGGACTCATTGGGGAGACTTCTGAAAATACACTTTATAAGGTCAATCTGCTTATCCCAATCCTTCGAGGTTTCACTACAAAACTTTTTCAAGAGTGCTTTGATGGTCTGATGACTACGTTCAAGAGAACCCTGTGAAGCAGGATGATAGGGGCTGGACAATACCTGTTTGATGTTGAACTCCTCCAGTGTCCTTTTGAAGAGATCACTGGTGAAGTTGGTACCACAGTCACTTTGAATCTCCATGGGAAATCCGTATTGAGTGAAGATCTTCAATAGATGTTTTATAACCGTAGCAGCCGTGATGTTCTTCACTGGAACTGCTATGGGAAATCTGGTGGTAGGACACAGGATGGTTAGGATGTAGGCGTTACCTGAACTGGTCCGAGGTAAAGGACCAACACAGTCTATTATGAGTCTGTGGAAAGGTTCCGCAGGCACCTGTATGGGAATCAGTGGCGCTCTGGGAATGGAGATGTTCGGTTTGCCTGCCATCTGACATGTATGACACTGTTTTACGTACTGTTTGACGTTATTTACCATACCTGGCCAGTAGTAGTCTTGACGAATCCCATGGTAAGTCTTGTTGAAGCCGTAGTGGGAGAATGCTCCGTGGGCCAGGTGTAGAATAGTGGGCCGCAGGCTGGTAGGAATCACAAGTTGTTCGATGTTGGCCCAATCGTCCTCCTCCTTCAGTTTACTGGGTCTATATCTGCGGTAGAGTAAGTCGTTCTCTAGGAAGAACCCAGGAATACTGTCGGGTTGAGTCTCAGCCTGGAAAAACAATGGTGTTAAAGTAAGATCTTCCCTCTGCAACTTACGGAACTCCAACTTGGTCAGATGCGGGGAGAGTTTCTGAGAGTCTTGAGGGACAGCGGTAGCAGTAGAGTCAGCTGGCTGTGGACGTGCGGCTTGTGCACGGGTGGTCACGAGAACCGGAGGAGAAACTTCATCACTCTCTTGAACCTCTGCTGGAACATACTCTAGAATAGGGTTTATTGGCACAGAGTTACACACCTGGGGTTTGTCCATGACGATCAGGTTGGTCGGTTGCAGGTCTTCTGCCAAGTCGTTGCCTAGGAGAAGTTGCACTCCAGGCATGGGAAAAGGCTTTTCCCTGACGGCGACTTGGACTTCCCCGTTCACGTAGGGACAATCCAGGTGGACTCTGGCGAGAGGGTATGGAGTGGTAGCAGTGAGGTCAGTGATGAAGACAGTTTCTCCGGTGTAGGTGATGTTGGGCACAGCCGACTTCAAGATGATCGATTGAAGAGCTGCTGTGTCCCTCAAGATCTTCAATTTGAAACGTCCCTCCGGATTTGAACCGTTGGCAGAGACAGTTCCAGTATACAGGTGGTTACTGAAAAGAGAAAGATCATTAACATCAACACCAACATTCATCACAGGCTTACCGGACTTAGGAGGAGTGGGTTTGGGTCTTTGTTGATCAGTGATTCCCTTGTATTGAGACTTACCACACTTGTCTATGGTATGTCCATAGAGTCTACAATACTTGCAGTACAGTTGTGAACCAGCTTGATCGGGGCTCACCTTCTCGTAACTGTACCACGACTTCTTACTGGAGGATGGTTCAGGTGTCAGCCGGTGGATGAGGCTGTAAGTGTCAGCCGACTTAGCACACTTCAGGTAGTCGGTTTCTTCTTTATCTGCTAAGTAGAGGCGGACAGGAGGCGGCACACGTCTCAAGAATTCTTCAACAAGCATCAGGTTGACGAGTTCTGTAAAAGTAGAGACATGTGCTGCTTCCAGCCATTTCATGAAATACCTCCGTTTCGTGTTAGCAAATTCAAGGAAGGTAGTGGTACTTGCCTTCAGGTGGTCACGGAATTTCCTTCTATAACTTTCGGTGGAAAGTAGGTAGGCGTCCAACACTGCTTGTTTCAGAGTGTGGTAGTCATTCTCAGACGCCAGAGTACTGAGTGTGACTGCAGCTCTACCTGTAAGATGGACTCTGAGAAGTGTGGCCCATTGGTCGACAGGCCAACTGAGTTGATTAGCAAGGGTTTCAAAGGTGGTGAAAAACACATCAACTTCTGCTTCTACAAAGGATGGCATTAACTTACTTGCATGTGATATATTAAAACTGACGGGAAGATTGGCAGTAGCTTGCTGGCGTTGAGCGAGGTGTGAAGTCTCCAACGTGTATTCTCGTTGACGACACTCAAGAGCCAGAGTCGCTTGTTGCTTGTCATGTTCACGTTGTATCTCCAACTCGCGTTGTTTTGTTTCAAGCTGCACTTGTTCCCGCTCACGGAGCATTGCAAACTCACGTTCCTTGAGGGCGATTTCTTCCCTTCTTAAGGCAGCCTCACGTTCTTGTTCTTCCCTTCGTATGGCAGCTGCTTCTCTTTGCTGCTCACGTTCAATCTTGGCCAGCTCTAGTTTAAGTTTCATCGTTGCCAAGTCAGTTTTCTCTGCAATATAGTAAGTTTCATGAGTTTCAGAGTCTATCTTACCTTGCTCTAAATAGTAATCCAGCAACAGGTTGTGTAGGTCATTTTTGTTGGCTTGGTAGGGAACTTCTAGTTGATACTCATGTGCAAGAGTTTGTAATTCAGTCTTCTTGGCACGACTTAAAGTCCCTATTTCACCTGCTGGATTTGTATGGAAAGCTTGGAGACGAAACATGGTGAAATTAGCAAATAAAGGTACACGAATATTCAATAGTGAATGTCAGAAACAGGACAACGTGGCAACTGGTACCTATCCTGTGAGATCTTTAACAATTAAAGTTAAGTAAAAGATATTAAATGATTAAATTAAATCAAGGGCGCAGGAAATCTTGTACCCGGTACTCATGTAAGAGGATAAGGGCAAGAAAATCCTACTAACAAATGAAACAGAGTTTCGAAAACAAATGAAACAGTTAAATGCTTCAAAAGTAAAATTGGTAGTCCAAGGATGTAGGCATACCTTGCCAAGTCTCTATAGGACATAAAGCAAGTTTTTCCTACTGAATTTAATATGATACTTACAGAATTAGCGAACTTTTGTGCTCTGAAAAAGTAAGCTAATTCCCTACCGTTGTATGTATCATCATCTCTGACTGACGTGTAGGGGTGCGAGGTGTCAACTGGTGACGAGAACTGCTGCTGAGGTCCCAATTCAGCAACTAAAGTTCGAGCTAGAGGAACTATGGCCCTCTTTGTCCTCCTACAGTCAGATTGCAGAAGATTGGGTACTCTTGACCCGGGGCAGACCACAGTACCAGGGTACCAATATGATGATCTGTCAAAATGAGAAATATTCAAGGGACATAGATGGTAAACACGAGTAATAACACGGAGGGAGAGATGACCAATTAAGAGTATGACTGAGGCCTACAGTCACCACGTAATCCAAAGTTGTCTCACCTTCACTATATGTTACTCTCGTAATGCACAATACACCACACCTTATAAAAAAATGAAATTGAATATGAAAAATAGTAAAGCTACGTTAACAAAGTTAAATACGCTTACCATAAATTACCACTTGGCACCAGTACCTGAGTGAAGCTCCTAGGACAGGCCCCCATATAACTTGTGACGGTAACGCGTTGGTGTTCGGCTGTTTAAGGCTAGGGGTATGGCCTCGTCACATAGTTATAAAAAAAAATAGAAAAACTGGAACTTCGTCTGTGGTAAGGTAAGGAGAAGACACACAAAACACAAGTAAACTTTAACAATGAAATTTTAATTACGTTAAATAAATCAAAACATGAATAAAATGGACAAACAAATTCTTATAATAAAATCAATCAATCAAAAATAATAAGAATAATTAAATGACACAATGAAAAGTTACGTTAAGACAAAATAACAAGAAGTGCAATACAAAAATAAATGTGAGGTGCTGGAATATTGGCTTTAAGCTACCACCTCTCTCAGTATACGCTTGCATCTAGCCGGGAGAAGTGTTAACTGTGGAAGCACTGAATATTCTGAGGTCTGAGGTCGTGGCGACCCCAGACATCAAGTAGTATGGGGGGGGCGAGTGCAGTTGCAGCCAGACCGGCGACAAATCAGCGGAGCCGGTAGTAAGACAGGTAGTTTGGCGGTTTGAGTCTGAGCAGGTGTCCCTGGCTGCATACGTTTTGCGCTCTGGCAAACCTTGCTGGTGTTGTTGTCGTTGTTGGACATTTCTTCCATAGTAGTTTTATATAATTTCAACGACGTAATTGTGGAGGGAAGAGCAGGCTCAATCTCTTGAAGGAGATTATCGTCACAATATATATATATATATATATATATATATATATATATATATATATATATATATATATATATATATATATATATATATATATATATATATATATGCCATATACATATATATGCTATGTTGTATGCTACAACTTGGCTGATAATAAAGCCATTCACAACTGCAGGCCTAATAAAAAAAGGAGGTGGCATAGCAATATCTTACAAAGATACCTTCATCTGCAATAGTGTCATTAGTAATAGAGACGACTATTGTGAATATACCTTTGCCAAGTTCTCCAGTAAATCCCTTAAATCCTCCTTGACTATAAGTGCCATCTATAGATTTCCCAATACCAACATAGCTTCATTCTCAGATAACGTAAGGAATCTTATCATAAATAACAATCTCAACAAAAATCAAACCAACTTAGTGGTTTGTAATGGTGAACAAAACATGCAGATACTTATATATAACCTGTGAATAGAGTGTAATAACACCAAAACTATTTGTTTATTGTTTTATGACCATAATAATTGAATCACTAATATGATTCACTAATATATAATCCTAATAATAATCACTAATATATAATCCATTGAGCATGCTGCATCTCTTTCAGTCTCTTTGCAATTTGAACAAGAAGGTTTTTAATTGATCGAACCATATTCTTAAAGTAAAGTAAATGAGATGTATTCCATATTTTGCAAAATATACGATGAAGGCACACAAACATTCATACCAAAACTGAAGGGCAGGATTTATGAGGAGACATTAGAGGCATTAAATATTCCAAAACTAGAAGACAGAAGGAAAAGAGGAGATATGATCACTACGCACAAAACAGTAACAGGAATTGATAAACTTGATAGGGAAGATTTCCCGAGACCTGGAATTTCAAGAACAAGAGGTTATAGATTTAAACGAACTAAACAAAGATGCCGAAGAAATGTAAGACAATTCACTTTTGCAAACAGAATGGTAAACGGTTGGAACAAGTTAGGTGAGAAGGTGGTGGAGGCCAAAACCGTCAAAAGTTTCAAAGCATTATATGACAAAGAGTGCTGGGAAAATGGGACACCACGAGTGTAGCTCTCCATCCATCTGATTGATAACCCAAATGAATTTTTCATGGATATGATACCAACATCAAATCATAAATCAGATGTGATCCTATCCCCACTGGACTTTGAAGTAGCCATAGACAGTATGCCTATGCGCTCTGCACCAGGCCCTGACTCTTGGAACTCTATATTCATCAAGAACTGTAAAAAAAAACGTTATCGCAGGCCCTTCACATTCTTTGGAGACAAAGCCAAGATACTGGCATTATCCCTGACATACTAAAAACAGCAGAGATAGCACCGCCCCATAAAGGAGGAAATAAGGCAGAGGCAAAAAACTACAGACCGATAGCACTAACATCGCACATCATAAAAATCTTTGAGAGAATGCTAAGAAGTAAGATCACAAAATACATGGAATCACAGCATCTCCATAACCCCAGACAACATGGTTTCAGAACAGGGCGCTCTTGCCTATCACAGTTGCTGGACCACTCTGACATGGCACTAGATGCCATGGAAGACAAACAAAACGCTGATGTAATTTACACAGATTTCGCAAAAGCCTTTGACAAATGTGACCATTGTGTTATTGCACATAAAATGCGTTCAAAAGGAATTACCGGAAAAATAGGCAGATGGATATACAACTTTCTGACTAATAGAACCCAATGTGTAGTAGTCAACAAAATAAAATCTGGACCATCAACTTTAAAGAGCTCAGTCCCTAAGGGTACTGTGCTTGCTCCAATACTTTTTCTCATCCTCATATCGGACATAGACAAGGACACAACCTATAGTACTTGATCATCCTTTGCAGATGACACTAGAATCTTCACGAGAGTAGGCAACATAGAGGACACGGCAAACCTCCAATCAGATGTAAATCAGGTCTTTCTATGGGCTACAGAAAATAACATGGTGATTAACGAACATAAGTTTCAGCTCATGCGCTACGGAAAAAATGAAAATATAAAAACGGAAACCACTTACAAAACTCAGTCAAATCATAACATTGAACGGAAAAGCAACGTAAAGGATTTGGGTGTACTGATGTCAGAAGGCCTTACATTTAAAGAACACAATAAAGTAGCCATCACAACTGCAAGAAAAATGACAGGATAGATAACAAGAACTTTTCACACTAGAGATGCTATACCGATGATGATAGTTTTCAAGACGCAAGTGCTCTCTAGAGTGGAATACTGCTGCATAATGAAAGCCCCTTTCAAAGCTGGAGAAATTACTGACCTATACTTATGCATTTATCTTCGGTTTAACACAACAGGCACCAGACACACGCTAGGCATCATACACACTAGGATAAAACAAACATTAGGCCAGAAGTCAGAAAAGAATTCAAAGAATTTTACTGGAAAGGCTTGCTGTTAGGAAAGGAAGTAATTGAGATGAATTAATGCACAGTATGTCAATTTTGTGAAATATATGATAAAGGAACAAAAACATTTATACCAAAACAAAGATGCAGAGCTAGGAAACAGGATTTGTTCAACTGAAATTTCAAGACGGCCAGAGACCAAAAGACACAAAAATGGAATCAATATACGAAGAGGCCAAACCCCCAAACATACCAGTAATACAAAGAGAAACAACTACACGGCAGTGAGGAGAGAGGCAGAAAGAAATTTTGAAAAAAAGGAACAAACAAATGTAAAGTAGAACAAATCATATTCTATAAATACAGCAACAACCAATTGCAGGCAAAGGATAATATTCAGAGCTTTTAAATGCATGGATGGCGAAATACTCAAGAAATTGTTCACGACTTTTGTTAGACCAAAGTTGGAATATGCAGCGGTTGTATGGTGCCCATATCTTAAGAAGCACATAAACAAACTGGAAAAGGTGCAAAGACATGCTACTAAGTGGCTCCCAGAATTGAAGGACAAGAACTATGAGGAGAGGTTAGAGGCATTAAATATACCAAATATACTACACAAATATATATACTACACATGCACAATAAACTACCCTACACAGGCTGAGTATGGTGTGTACAATAAATTATTAGCTAAAAGATAAGACTGAGTTTGTATAAATGGGGGTTAAGTCAGAGTGGGAAAATGTAAATGGAGTGCCTAAAAACCCTGTCCTGGGACCTCTGTAATTCATAATATATACAAATAATTTAGACTCAGGTTTGATCAGCAATATTTGAAAATTTCCTGATGATACAAAAGGGATTTTTTTCTGGATTCAGGATTATTTTTTTTATGGCTGAAAACAGGTTTTCAGCAATAAAAGAAATACAGTATTGCTGGAACAACCGTCGACATCTTCAAGAGAAAACCTGAACATCTTCAAGAAGTGAAGATGACCTTGAGAAGAAGTATAGGTTAGGAATTGTCTCCAAAGAATTCTCAAAGAATTACTCGTTATTGCTATCCAAGATAATTAGACGAGCCAAAACTAAATACTACGAAGATAAATTTACCCAAATAAAGAGTACCTTACCTAAAAATATGTATGTACCTTACGTAAATAAACATTTGATTTTGAAGTGCCGGACAAACAAGGCTGTGGTGGATATGTGGGCCTGAGGGGCCTGTCCAAGCAACAGCCTGTTGGACCAAGCTCTCACATGTCAAGCCTGGCCTTGGAAGGGCTTGGTGAGTAGAACAACTACCAGAACCCTATAATGCATGTATCAAGGTGTCCAGGCAGTGAGCACCACATAATGCAGTGCAGTCCTGTAAGAATAAGCACAGTAAGTATGGGCATGGAGGGGGTGCAGCAGTGGCTTGTGAAGGGCTGGAGAGTAAATGGACATGCCCAGGGGTAAAAAGCATTAGGGTAACAGAACATAGCCCATAAAAATAGTAATGACTGTGAATGAATAATTATATGAATGCAATAATACTTCATATCTCAATAGGAATACTAAGCAGGGTGCAAGACAAGGTACTGGTGGTGATAGTGGTTGGTACAAGTCCTCACATCCCCACAGACACCAGTAACAGCCCTCACCTCCCAACACAGTACCCTTGTAGCGAGTTAATCTTATACTCGCTTCATTATCTTATAGCATAACTAATTAACACTAATTACAGAAGCTACACAGGTGATACTTTGGTGTGAGTTGAGCGCACTGAGCGTCGGTATCGCTACACCCTTGTTCCTTAACAACCCTTTGGACCTTTATTACAGAAAAATAGAATCAATTAATATAATAAAATATAAAATATAAGTGTTTACTTACGATAATACTATCGGTGGAACACAAAATCTTCTTCTTCTTGATAGTAGGTGCAGTTTGCATGAAGGGTTAGTCCTCGCCATGACTGAACTCACGACAAAATGGCCGCTGTGTTGATATGGCGTCAGATGACGCTGTGACGTCACAGGTGAGGGACGCTTTGCGCATTACTCCCTCGTACTTAAAAAGTACTACAGGTACTTTTTGGTTTTATTTTTGAATATGGCAGAAGTTGGACAGCTTTTCAAATCATTATAAGGGAGTGAGTTCCATAGACTAGGTCCCTTTATTTACATAGAGTGTTTACATAGATTAAGTTTGACTCTGGGGATATCAAAGAGATATTTATGTCTGGTGGGGACGTGGCCATGTGTTCTATTACATCTGTCCAGGAAGAGTTTCAGAACAGGGTTTGCAGTTAGAAAAAGGGCTTTATAAACGTAATTTACACAGGAGAATGTATGGAGTGAATTTGTTTAGCATGTTTAAGGATTTGAACAAGGGAGCTGTGTGTTGTCTGAAGGTAGAGTTAGTTATTGTCCTGATAGCAGATTTTTACTGGATGATGATGGGCTTGAGGTAGTTTGCAGAGGTTGAACCCCAAGCACAAACACCATAAGAATGATAGGGATAGATAAGTGCATAATAGAGTGAGAGGAGAGCAGAGTAGGGTACATAATATCTGATCTTAAACAGTATACCAACTGTTTTAGAAACCTTTTTAGTTATGTGTTGTATATGGGTGCGGAAGTTGAGTCTCTTGTCTAAGTATAGGCTAAGAAACTTTCCATCATTTTTATTGCTAATGTTTACATTATCTATCTGAAGCTGAATTGCATTTGTTGATTTGTTTCCAAATAAGATATAGTAGGTCTTTTCTATGTTTTGTGTGAGGTTTGTTGGTTGACATCCACAAGTAGACTTTTTTTAATTAATTGTTTACAACATTATTTAACAGGAGTGGGTTGGGGTCAGAGTAGATGAGTAGTATCATCAGCCAACAATATAGGTTTAAGTATGTTAGAGACATTAGGGAGATCATTGATGTATATAAGAAACAGGAGGGTCCTAGGATGCTGCTCTGTGGCACCTTTACGGTAAGTGGTAGAGTGGGAGAGGTTATATCATTGATGGCTTCATATTGGTGTCTGTTACTAAGATAGGATCGGATATGGTGATTGCGGGGATGAGCATACAGGAATTCATGCTGTTGAGGAAATAGTCTACTTGAGGGTTATTTTGTAGCCCTAGGTCAATATTGAAATCACCTCTGAGAACTATGTGACTTTTGTTGAGATTATTGTTTATGATAAGGTTCCTCAAGTTGTTATTGTATTTGTGTCTAGCTTCACACACAAGCATGCTACAGTTATGTCTTAAAGAGTTGAGAGCAATTAAGGATGATAAAGAGTCACTTACAATTAATGTATCAAGTTTGGATACTTGTACACATTTCACTGCAAGGAGCAAGGCAAATAGTTCAGTCTGAAGGGTAGAGGCGCAGTTGTTTATACGGACTCCCCACTCAAAATATAAGTCATATCCTATTGCCAGGACAACTGCACTTCCAGCTGCACCCGTTGGGCGCTCTAGGAAACCTTCAGTGTATATGATTTGAGAGAGAGAATGCTCTGTGGACAGAGCATCAATATGGCTTAAGACGTTGAGCTTTGCCTCAAAACAAAGCTGGGACTGATCTCTAATTTGCTCCTTTGATGGAAAGGGAGGGATTAAAATTGAAAAGGGTGTAATTTCCTACAGTGCAGGAAAGTGCTATTGTTGTCTCTCTTGGTACAAATTATAAATCTGATACTTTCTGAGTTCAGTTCCAATTTTATTTATCTATTTGAAACAATGTTTACATTCAATAAAGAAATTCTGGAGGGCTTCTGTGCAACGGTTAGGATGAGCTAGCCTAAGCATTTTTATACAAATTTGACAGTTATTTTCAGTAACACGATAAACAACGCTCGGAATATTAAGTTCCTTTCTCATATTAAGTATCTTTGTGGTACGAGGGCACCCAAGGATTATCCTCAAGGCTTCGTTCTGCAATTTTTCAAGCCCTCCAAGCTTTCTTTCAGGATGCCTTAAAGTTAGTTTAGTTCATTTATTATGCACCCCATACCCATCTTGTGGGCGGTAGTGGAAAGGGTTGCAGAGGCACATAATGGGCTCAGGGACTGAACCCCACAATTCATTTAGCTAAGCAAGTTACAATCTTGATGAGCTAGTTACAAAATTCAGTATAAGTCGTCACATCAACAATGGGTTCGAGATCGATCACAAGTACAGTTTCTAAATTAAGCAACTGACATATGTGGAGAGCTAGTGTCACAATTGATATGTTTGTCCTGCACACCGCTCCCCATCCATTGGGCAGCGGTGGATAGGTTACAATCACTTAGTTACTACTTACAGTTAGCAAACTGGGGATATTTGGCTAAAATTTCTGGTACCAGATCATTTTGAATGAAATATTGACACATCGTTGGTACATTGGTTATAGAATTGTCTCTAAATAGAATATAGAATAGAATTCACTATCACATAGTGACGGAGGGGTGTGCAAATAATTTTGTTGACAGTTAACATTTGGTCAGGTCTACATCGGCAGATAATGAGAATTCCCAGAAATACTTGTAACCGAGTCTAAGCCGAGCAGTAGTAACCTCTAGAAGTCTGCTGATTTTATTGGATGAACCATAGATGTGTGGCTCCTTTTGCATAATAGTATTGAACGAAAGTTAATCTCCCCAAACACTTTCGCGTTTTGGGCAAATTACCCCTCCACTCTCTCCATTTTTTTTGTTGGACATTCCCTGGTAGTGTGCGGAAATACTGAAAAGTGCATACTCTTTTCAACTTTGTCACCTTAATTCTCGTCCTATGTCTTTCATTTTGGTATCAGTGCGTTTGCAATAGAATTCCCAACAGAACTATGTGCATATAATGTCAAAGAGAGCAGCGCGCTCCACCCGCCGACAAGATGAATGTAGGCCAAGGGTACCAGAAAAAGAAAGCTGAGCCACCCTCAGGCAACTCTCATTACATTAGAGAGCGTGATAATACTTTAAAGTGTATACCCTTTTCAACTTTGTTACCTCAATTCTCATCCTAGGTTTTTCAATTTGGCATCAATGTGTTCGCAATAGAATTCTCTACAGGACTAAAGGCATATAAACTCCAAAAGCCCGGCTTACCATCCGCAACAAACAGAGTAAGCGAGAGTGTGTTACCAGGGAGCGCACAAGAGCGATAAAATGTATACACTCTTTTCATTTTGGTCACCCTAATTGTCATCCTAGGTCTTTCATTTTGGTATCAATGTGTTAGCAATAGAATTATCTACAGGTTTAAATGCATATAAACTCCAAAAGCAAGGTGTACCATCCGCACAAAACAGAGAAAGTGAGAGAAAGTAACCCAGGAGCACTCTAGTGCAATGTAATGTCAACACTCTTTTCACTTTGGTTACCTCAATTCTCGTCATATGTCATTCATTTTGGTATCAATGTGTTCGCAATTGTATCTGCTGGCATTTACCCTTTGCTTGGATCTGAAGGGTTTTAGGCTCACCACGATGCAATCTGATAGTACCACACGTACGTGTATATACCTATCTTCAAGCAGCAATTCACTCATTCAAACCGACTTATAATAGTTATCCATATATAAATGGTAATCTTTGTTCTACCTGTTAACCTGTCATATGAAGAAAGATTGTCAAAGCTTATATTACATTCTCTAGAAAAGCAAAGAATTAGGAGTGACATATGGTAGAGGTGCACAATGGGATGAATGGACATAACAAAGGGGACATTAATGGGGTATTAAAAGTAGCAACACAAGACAGAACTCGAAACAAAGTGTAAAAATAGGAAAAATTTAGATTTAGGAAAGAACTGCATGAGTAAATACACTGGGTTTGTACCTTAAGGTTCATGTATGCAATATTACAGAGTTCCAGTTAACTCCCATGCATGCAATTAATTTATGTTATGTTTATGTTTTTTATGTTAAAATGTTTTTGTTGATTTGTTTGTATATTTTCATAAGTAAAGCATGCTTACCGTCTTATTCCAAGTTTTATGATAACTTTACAAGGTTTAAAACATAAAGTTCAATATATATTCTGGTTTTCATACAGGAATTATACGTTAATATAACATCATAATAACGTAATGATGTCGTGTAAATAACGTTATACTGACGTCATATAAATGTTATATTTATGTTTTAAGAACGTAAATTGGATAGCTTTACAGAAAGTAAACAAAAAAAACTAAATGTTGACTGAAAATTATTTATTCTTAAATATAAAGCATGAAAACATTATAATACCATAGCATTTACTATTATTTTTAAATTTTTACATAAATCTTAAAAAACTGTGTCTCAAGAATATATGTTTTTAGTTATATCCTTTGGTTTTAAGAATGTCAGATATACGTATTTATGTCAAAAGTTACAGTATTACCTTTGTGGCACCATTTAAAAACGTCCACAAACGTTCTGTGTTTGCTGGGCACCAGCTTTTTATTTTCGTCTAATTTCTTTATAAAAAGATACTTTTTCAGATTAAAATTATGTTTTTTCGTGTTGTACATTCATCACCAACATTATAATGAGTAAATATATCATATTTATTCATTACTAACGTATTGCCAGGAAGCTTTGTGAAGCTTGTGGTAGCTTGTGGTAATTAGACGGACCGGCTCCGGATAGTGGAGCGACTTATCCCAGACACATTGTTGCCTAAAGAGTATTTGCTGCCATATGAGCCTCCTGTACCTACCTTACCTAACCAACCTAACAAACCCCCTAACCTAACCTATCCAAACCTAACCTAAATATAACCTGTAGCCAACAATATATCTTGGATAAGTCGCTCCACAACATTGTCGCTTGGATCGACGACTTCCTATGGCCTCTCATGCCACTTACTTTCGTCTAATTTCGTTATAAACGTATATTATTTCGGAGTAAAAATTTGTATTTTTTCGTGTTCTACCTTTAGCACCAACGTTATAGTGAGTAAATATATCATATTTATTCATTATTTACGTAATGCTATAAAGTATTGGGTAGCTTTGAGTAGATTTGGGTAGCTTTAGGTAGCTTTGGGTAGATTTAGATAACTTTTAGGTAAATTTAGGTAGATTTGGGTAATGAGACGGCCCGGGTGACTGGTATTGCCTTAATATCTCAGGTTATGTGAATTCGTAATTTACCTGAATTTACCTTAAGGCCGCTAACAATGCTAGTAGCCTCGACGGGGACAGGAAGCGAGCTGCTTGTCGAAGGTCTCCTCATTTGCCCTGTTGATTTTTTTTCCGGCAAATGTTGTACAAGAGCAGCAACCAGGTTATATCTTGGGGGTTATCTTGAGGTTATCTTGAAGGTTATCTTGAGGTTATCTCGAGATGATTTCGGGACTCAGCGTCCCCGCGGCCCGGTCCTCGACCAGGCCTCCACCTTTTTGTTACACATCCCCATGAAGCAGCAGCTGTCTAACGCCCAGGTACCTATTGACTGCTTATATATATATATATATATATATATATATATATATATATATATATATATATATATATATATATATATATATATATATATATATATATATATATATATATATATATATATATATATATATATATATATATATAACTGAAAACTCACACCCCAGAAGTGACTCGAACCCATACTCCCAGAAGCAACGCAACTGGTATGTACAAGACGCCTTAATCCACTTGACCATCACGACTGGACATAATGAGGTGATAGCCAAGGCTATTTGAACCACCCCACCGCCGGCACTCGGATAGTAATCTTGGGAATAGCATTTTACCAAATCACCTCATTCTTTGGGGCACACGTGAGGAACACAAATGCGAACAAGCCTGAATGGTCCCCAGGACAATATGCAACTGAAAACTCACACCCCAGAAGTGACTCGAACCCATACTCCCAGAAGCAACGCAACTGGTATGTACAAGACGCCTTAATCCACTTGACCATCACGACCGGACATAATGAGGTGATAGCCAAGGCTATTTGAACCACCCCACCGCCGGCACTCGGATAGTAATCTTGGGAATAGCATTTTACCAAATCACCTCATTCTTTGGGGCACACGTGAGGAACACAAATGCGAACAAGCCTGAATGGTCCCCAGGACAATATGCAACTGAAAACTCACACCCCAGAAGTGACTCGAACCCATACTCCCAGAAGCAACGCAACTGGTATGTACAAGACGCCTTAATCCACTTGACCATCACGACCGGACATAATGAGGTGATAGCCAAGGCTATTTGAACCACCCCACCGCCGGCACTCGGATAGTAATCTTGGGAATAGCATTTTACCAAATCACCTCATTCTTTGGGGCACACGTGAAGAACACAAATGCGAACAAGCCTGAATGGTCCCCAGGACAATATGCAACTGAAAACTCACACCCCAGAAGTGACTCGAACCCATACTCCCAGAAGCAACGCAACTGGTATGTACAAGACGCCTTAATCCACTTGACCATCACGACCGGACATAATGAGGTGATAGCCAAGGCTATTTGAACCACCCCACCGCCGGCACTCGGATAGTAATCTTGGGAATAGCATTTTACCAGCATTTGTGTTCCTCACGTGTGCCCCAAAGAATGAGGTGATTTGGTAAAATGCTATTCCCAAGATTACTATCCGAGTGCCGGCGGTGGGGTGGTTCAAATAGCCTTGGCTATCACCTCATTATGTCCGGTCGTGATGGTCAAGTGGATTAAGGCGTCTTGTACATACCAGTTGCGTTGCTTCTGGGAGTATGGGTTCGAGTCACTTCTGGGGTGTGAGTTTTTTCAGTTGCATATTGTCCTGGGGACCATTCAGGCTTGTTCGCATTTGTGTTCCTCACGTGTGCCCCAAAGAATGAGGTGATTTGGTAAAATGCTATTCCCAAGATTACTATCCGAGTGCCGGCGGTGGGGTGGTTCAAATTGCCTTGGCTATCACCTCATTATGTCCGGTCCTGATGGTCAAGTGGATTAAGGCGTCTTGTACATACCAGTTGCGTTGCTTCTGGGAGTATGGGTTCGAGTCACTTCTGGGGTGTGAGTTTTCAGTTGCATATTGTCCTGGGGACCATTCAGGCTTGTTCGCATTTGTGTTCCTCACGTGTGCCCCAAAGAATGAGGTGATTTGGTAAAATACTATTCCCAAGATTACTATCCGAGTGCCGGCGGTGGGGTGGTTCAAATAGCCTTGGCTATCACCTCATTATGTCCGGTCGTGATGGTCAAGTGGATTAAGGCGTCTTGTACATACCAGTTGCGTTGCTTCTGGGAGTATGGGTTCAAGTCACTTCTGGGGTGTGAGTTTTCAGTTGCATATTGTCCTGGGGACCATTCAGGCTTGTTCGCATTTGTGTTCCTCACGTGTGCCCCAAAGAATGAGGTGATCTGGTAAAATGCTATTCCCAAGATTACTATCCGAGTGCCGGCGGTGGGGTGGTTCAAATAGCCTTGGCTATCACCTCATTATGTCCGGTCGTGATGGTCAAGTGGATTAAGGCGTCTTGTACATACCAGTTGCGTTGCTTCTGGGAGTATGGGTTCGAGTCACTTCTGGGGTGTGAGTTTTCAGTTGCATATTGTCCTGGGGACCATTCAGGCTTGTTCGCATATATATATATATATGTCGTACCTAATAGCCAGAACGCACTTCTCAGCCTACTATTCAAGGCCCGATTTGCCTAATAAGCCAAATTTTCATGAATTAATGTTTTTTCGTCTATCTAACCTACCTAACCTAACCTAACCTAGCTTTTTTTGGCTACCTAACCTAACCTTACCTATAAATATAGGTTAGGTTAGGTTAGGTAGGGTTGGCTAGGTTCCGTCATATATCTACGTTAATTTTAACTCCAATAAAAAAAAATTGACCTCATACATAGAGAAAAGGGTTGCTTTATCATTTCATAAGAAAAAAATTATAGTAAATATATTAATTCAGGAAAACTTGGCTTATTAGGCAAATCGGGCCTTGAATAGTAGGCTGAGAAGTGAGTTCTGGCTACTAGGTACGACATATATATATATATATATATATATATATATATATATATATATATATATATATATATATATA
>NC_091187.1:34535506-34570506 GCF_040958095.1 Procambarus clarkii
GGCTACTAGGTACGACATATATATATATATATATATATATATATATATATATATATATATATATATATATATATATATATATATATATATATATATATATTATACATATATATATATATATATATATATATATATATATATATATATATATATATATATATATATATATATATATATATATAAAATGATTTGGTGATTTGGTAAAATGCTATGCCCAAGATTACTATCCGAGTGCCGGCGGTGGGGTGGTTCAAATAGCCTCGGCTATCACCTCATTATGTCCGGTCGTGATGGTCAAGTGGATTAAGGCATCTTGTACATACCAGTTGCGTTGCTTCTGGGAGTATGGGTTCGAGTCACTTCTGGGGTGTGAGTTTTCAGTTGCATATTGTCCTGGGGACCATTCAGGCTTGTTCACACATATATATATATATATATATATATATATATATATATATATATATATATATATATATATATATATATATATATATATATATATATATATATATATATATATAAATGCTGGAACAAGCTGGAACAAGCATGGCAAATGATCCTATGTCACCCCTAGGAGATTCCTGGGTCACCCTAGGAGACCCTGGGTCACCCTAGGAGACTTCTGGGTCACCCTAGGAGACTCCTGGGTCACCCTAGGAGATTCCTGGGTCACCCTAGGAGACCCTGGGTAACCCTAGGAGACTCCTGGGTCACCCTAGGAGACTCCTGGGTCACCCTAGGAGACCCTGGGTCACCCTAGGAGATTCCTGGGTCATCCCTAGGACACCCTAGGAGACTCCTGGGTCTCCTTGTGCTATTTACATGTACAAAACCTTGTTCCTAAATGCTAATCCTGATTTGAAACTCTTCATTGATGGATGTAATAGAACCCACGAGCACCACAACATAAATAAATATTTTGTTGATTTAAATTGACAGTCATGTTAATTGCCAGTCAGGCTTATGTAATTCACAATCATCTTAATATAATTGCCAGGTTGGATAATATAATTGACAGAGAGGATTATGCCAGTCAGGCCAATATAATTACCAATAAGGCTAATATAATTGCCAATCAGGCAAATATATAACTTCGAATTGGGCTTTTTCACCCACAGGGTTATTGATTGATGGAACTGCCTACCTGTCGAAGCCTTAAACTGCCAAAACTGTGTTGAATTTCAAAATATAATTGGAACAGATCATCAAGGCAAATGGGGATAGGGGGAGATCTTCAACAAGCCGGCTGCTTCCTGTTCTCATCGAGGCCACTAGGGTCAGCCGCGTCCAACAGCCTGGTTGATCAGTCCGGCAACCAGGAGGCCTGGTCGACTACCGGGCCGCAGGGACACTAAGCCTCGGAAGCACCTCAAGGTAACCTCAAGGTAGGTTAGTGGCCCTCAGGTAAATCAGGTAAAGTCTTATTCCCAGACAATTACAGCATAACTGATAAAATATGGTACAGTAATATAAATTTCTGGTTAATTTTGAGTGATATAAATTTCTATAGTAATATAAATTTAAATTTCATATTCACTTCACTGACAGTAATAAATGCCAGTCTGCCTTCAATAAACTCTTTGGTGAAATATTTATAATCAAGAGAGGAACTCATTTATTTATTGATTTATTTATTTATTTATTTATTTATTTATGCATATACAAGAATGTACATTGGGAATGTGAGGATACATAATATGGTAATTACAGTCTTGTAAAGCCACTAGTACGCGCAGCGTTTCGGGCAGGTCCTTAATCTAAGAAAATTTTAAGGAGGTAAATACTTGCAAAATTTATAGACAAAAAAATGATAACCGTTACATGGAATGAAAAAAAGAAGATGAGAGAAAATTGTAGATACAGTATATTAAAGCACATAGGTAGCTAAGATTGATTGCAATGACAGCTTGAATGGTAGTTGACAAAAATTGGTAGTCACAATACAGCATATGGCTAGCACATAAAAGAAGACAGCAATGAACACAATGATAAGGTTGTTTAATACTACATAAAAATTAGGAGATTGGGTAACACTAGGTACAGAGCAAATTTAAAGCTCAGTGTAAATAAGCCTAAGCAAAAAATAAAAAATGGACATCAGTTTGCATATGAATCTGATGAGAAAATTCCTTGATTAGTATACATTTCCCTTCCAATGAAATGGTCTCATCTTAAGTATGTCTCAGACTGTCTTCTTCACCAACTCCAATGCTAAATAATATTACAACAAAAATGTCCATAACTTAGCTACAGAGTATATTAAATTTTAAATAAATTTCCACAGAGAGCAAAAACAAAACACATTATTATTTACATAAATATGAAGAAAAACATTTAAAGCTTTGTTTTATCTTTGCTAAACTAAAGAGATTTTTCTATACTTATAAGCAATTTTGAGTTTTCCTACAGTGACAGCTTCTCTATTTCTTGCTTGGTCATCTAACTTTCATAAAAGAACAATATAATAAAATATCTTTAGATCTTTACCTTTCATTGTTTAGTGTATTCCTCAAACAAAATATAATTACCTCTGAAGAACATTCAACTGAACAAATCCACAAGGGCCATGACAAGGATTCGAACCTACGTCCAAAATCATCCCAGACGCTGCCTTAATTGACTGAGCTACGACATGATCCAACTGACAGTATGATACCACACTGTTAAAGTTAATATACCATTATGTGCCTCATTATCCTTTAACATTCTCTTAATTATCTTCCACACTCAAAGTATTTAGCCTGTTATTTGCATGTGTCATCTTGTGCCTCTTCATATGTCCACGGTGACGGAATCTCTTCCCACACTCTGGACACTCGTGAGGTTTGTCACCTGAATGCACCATCATGTGAGTCATATTTCATATAGTGAGTCATATATTTTCATATTTCCAACACGATTGAATATCTTCCCACACTCTGGACACTTATGTGGTTTGTCACCTGAATGTACTAACATGTGTCTTATTATAGTTCCACGTTCTCTAAATTTTTTGCCACACTCAGCACATTGAAAAGGTCTCTCATCCGTATGCACCATCATGTGCTTTTTCATAGTTCCATGACGACTGAATCTCTTCCCACACTCTGGACACTTATGTGGTTTGTCACCTGAATGCACTGTCATGTGACGTTTCACATCTCCATGCAACCCGTTCTCGCAAATTTAATAAGTCAATATTGACTTATAAAATATGTGCATAGGTGACATACTTAACATAATAGATACCCTTAAAAAGATTCATAGAAAACACCGACCTTACCTAACCTACTTAGTATATTAAGATAAGCATCTTATTGCTTCGTAATTACAATTATTACCGAACCTATAATAGGTATAGGTTAAGTAATAATTGTAATTACGAAGCAATAAGATGCTTATCTTAAGATACTTACAAGGTTAGGTAAGGTCGGTGTTTTCTATGAATCTTTTTAAGGGTATCTATTATGTTTATTTTATTTTTATTTTATTTTATTTATGCATATACAAGAATGTACATAAGGAATGTAAGGATACAAATATGGTAATTACAGTCTTGTAAAGCCACTAGCACGCGCAGCGTTTCGGGCAGGTCCTTAATCTAAGAAAATTTTAAGGAGGTAAATACTTGCAAAGTTTATAGACAAAAAAATGAAAACAGATTACATGGAATGAAAAAAAAGAAGATGAGAGAAAATTATAGGTACAGTATATTAAAGCACATAGGTAGCTATGATTGATTGCAATGACAGCTTAAAATGGTAGTTGACAACAAATTGGTAGGCACAATACAGCAGAAACAATATATGATTGATTGCAATGACAGCTTGAATGGTAGTTGACAAAAATTGGTAGTCACAATACAGCATATGGCTAGCACATAAAAGAAGACAGCAATGAACACAATGATAAGGTTGTTTGATATTACATAAAAATTAGGAGATTGGGTAACACTAGGTACAGAGCAAATTTAAAGCTCAGTGTAGGAAACTAAATAGATGAAGTTAGGTACTTTTTGGTTTTGCTTTTAAATAAGGCAAAAGTTTTACAGTTTTTCAATTCACTAGGGAGTGAGTTCCATAGACTAGGTCCCTTAATTTGCATAGAGTGTTTACACAGATTAAGTTTGACCCTGGGGATATCAAAGAGATATTTATTTCTGGTGTGGTGATAATGGGTCCTATTACATCTGTCCAGGGAGAGTTTCAGAGCATGGTTTGCATTTAAGAACAGGGTTTTGTAAATGTAGTTGACACAAGAGAATGTGTGGAGGGAGTTAATATTTAGCAAGTTTAGGGATTTAAACAAGGGAGCTGAGTGTTGTCTGAAAGCAGAGTTAGTTATTATTCTGATAGCAGATTTTTGCTGTGTGATGAAGGGCTTAAGGTGGTTTGCAGTGGTAGACCCCCATGCACAGATACCATAATTAAGATAGGGGTAGATTAGTGCATAATATAGTGAGAGGAGAGCAGAGTTAGGAACATAATATCTGATTTTGGAGAGTATACCAACTGTCTTAGAGACTTTCTTAGTTATGTGTTGAATGTGGGTGCTGAAGTTGAGTCTCTTGTCTAGGAATAGGCCAAGAAACTTGCCATCATTTTTATTACTGATGTTAATGTTGTCTATCTGTAGCTGAATTGCATTTGATGATTTGCTTCCAAATAAGATGTAGTAAGTCTTTTCGATGTTTAATGTTAGTTTGTTCGTTGACATCCATAAGTGGACTTTTTTTAATTCATTATTCACAACATTATTTAGTGTATGTGGGTTGAGGTTTGAGTAGATAAGGGTAGTATCGTCAGCAAACAATATAGGTTTGAGAATATTAGAGACATTAGGCAGATCGTTTATATATATAAGAAATAGAAGAGGTCCTAAGATGCTGCCCTGTGGCACTCCAACGGTAATTGGTAGAGTGGAAGAAGTTGTATCATTGATGGTTACATATTGGTGTCTGTCACTAAGATAGGATCGGATGTAGTCAAGGGCAAGGCCTCGGATTCCATAATGCTGGAGTTTAAGTAAGAGGTAGTTGTGATTAACAGTATCAAAGGCTTTTCTTAGGTCAATGAAGAGTCCAATCGGAAACTCATTTTTGTCAAGGGCTGAGTAGATAATGTCAAGGAGACTAATGATTGCATCATTGGTGCTCTTTTGGGACCGGAAGCCAAACTGGCAGGGGCTGAGTATGTCGAATTTTACGAGGTAGGAATAGAGCTGTTTGTAAATAATTTTTTCAAATATTTTTGATAGAATGGGTAGATTTGATATTGGTCTATAATTGTTTATGTCCGCCGGATTGCCTCCTTTATGGACTGGCGTTACTCTTGCTTTTTTGAGGATATCAGGGAAGGTGTGATACTCTATAGATTTGTTGAACAGTAGTGCTATGGGTGGGGCAAGGGCATGGGAGGCTCTCTTGTACACAATGGACGGAATTTCACTGGTGTTCCCTGCCTTGGTTTTTAGAGAATGTATGATGGACACAACATCTACCGGGCTGATTGGTGAAAGGAGAAGAGAGTTTGGATAGCTGCCTGAGAGATATGTGTTAATATGTGTCTGAGTCTGTGGGATTTTACTGGCAAGATTAGCACCAACCGATGAAAAGAAACTGTTAAATTCATTTGCCATTTCTAAGTCAGTTGACGGTATACCCCCATCCTTGTAGAGTTTTATTTGGTTATGTGAGTGTTGTTTAGTTCCTAGGATACTAGAGATAGTTTTCCAAGTGCTTTTCATGTTGCCTTTTGCTTCATTGAATCTATTCACATAATATGCAAGTTTTGCCTTTCTTATGATACTGGTAAGCATTGATGAGTACCTTTTAGCTACTTCCTTTGAAACTAGGCCAATCCTAACTTTCTTTTCATATTCATGTTTCTTGTTGATTGAGTTGAGAATGCCACTTGTGAGCCATGGATTGTTTAATCTTTTGTCAGTTACTTGCTTGGTAAGGAGGGGACAATGAATGTTGTAGAGGCTTAGAGTTTTGGAGATGAAGAGGTTAGCTAATGAATTTATATCATGGGTATTATTGAATTCAGAATCCCAGTTAATATTGTAAAGTGCCTCTGTAAGATTGTCTAAAGCTGATTCACTGTGTAGCCTAAATGAAAGTTTCTTGCTTTTTGGTGGTGTTATGTCCATGTTCGCTATGAGAAAGGTAGGATAGTGGTCAGTTGTTCTGTCGTAGATTATACCAGATACAAGGGGAGCTGTTATGTTTGTCCATATTTATGTTTGTCCATGTTTAGTATATCATCTATGCACGTAGTTAATAAGTCAATATTGACTTTACGAATTTGCGAGAACGGGTTGCTCCATGACGGGTGAATACCTTCTGACACTGTGAACACTCGTGAGTCTTCATCTTCTTTATGACAGGTGCCGTTTGTGTGAAGGTTTTCTCCCCCGGATGTTGGGAGAAGCGTCAAGGCTTGAGTGTTGTTTCTTAAAGTTAGACTTGATGTGAGCACTTGGCGGTCAATGGTGGTGCTTCTTCTTTATGATAGGTGCAGTTTGTGTCAAGGTTTTCCCTTAATGCTCGTGCTGGACATCACTGGCTGTGGTGCTACTAAAATGGCAGCGGTTGTTTACCCTCTCATCACCTGAGCGTTCCAATGTTTTTGTCTGGTTCACCATATCATTTTTCCAACCTCTTAAATACATCTACCTCCTTAATTAAATCTTCATGAAATCTTAATTAAATCGTGCATGAAGTGTTCACGTTGGGGACATATGGCATGGAAATGCCAGTTTGACCCCAGATGTCAGTATTGTGGGAAGAAACACGACTCGCGAGAGTGTAGAGTCAAGATTGAAAGAAGTGAAAAAATCGTCCCATTTTGTTGCAACTGTCGAGGCAGCCACAATGCTGGTTCCTCTCTATGCCCCATGAAGCCTCATCTGAAAGAGACTAGGACGGGTCCTACAAGCAGGATAGATGTATCCTCGCAGCAAGGAAAGATTGTGGAAGAGGAACATGGAGGAAACAGCTGGAAGCCAACACAGCCCCTATGATCAATGTGTGGGAGAAAGGTACGGAGAAAGTAAAGGCGAGCCTAGGGAAAGTACATCATGCAGTGGGAAAACTGAAACCTTGTGACGACAAGGTTCAGGACAATATGGTCACCTCTGAGGTTGGTAATCAAATTTTGGAGTATCTAAAAAAACTAGATAAGAGGATTGAGGCATTGGAAAATTGGCTATGGAAGGTAGACGGGGTGAAAATGGTGGTGAAACAGGACGTGTAATTGAAAGTAAAACGGGACGTGAAATGGAAAGTGAAACGTGCGTAGAAGAAAGTAATGATGTGCATGAGGTAACGATGATAGAGGATAGTCAGGAGAATACACTTTCTAGTAGTGTTAGCGGTGTTCAACCTCCTGTTGTGACAAATGGTGAAAGAACGGTTAGAGTAAAACGGTATTCAGAAATAACAAAGAAAATAGATATGAATAATATTACCTTCGATGTTAGTAGTAGTTGTGAAAGTGAGGAGAAAGAAAAAATGTTACGGTGTTGGAAGGAAGTTTCTAAGGTACTCTTGTATCTCATGGAATGTGACGGACAGGGCAAAGGTAGTTTTATTATTAATCATGGATGAAAGTAAATTGAGAATATTATCCTTGAACATTAATGGATTAAAAACTAGAGCGGTGGATGTACACTATTATACTCTTAGAGAGAATATTGACATAGTAGCACTCCAGGAAACTGGGGATAGGGATGGTAGCATTCTGAGGCTAAATGGCTATAGAGGTTTTCACTTATATGCTGATGGAGGAACTATGGGGATCTCATGTTATGTCAACAGTACCATACCTGCGGAGATAACTGGAATCCCTCAGAGATATAGAGGTATTGAAAGTATTAGCTTGCAGATACAATTAAAGGACAGAGAGTTAAATTTCATTAATCTATACATCTCTGATAGCTCCCTTGATTTACGATACTTGCCAGATTCCTTCTTTTCTGAAGATACACTTGTGGTAGGGGATTTTAATGCCAGACATCCAGCTTTAGGATCAAGGGGTAAAGCAAATAGGAATGGTTGCAGATGGTACCAGTTTTTGCAGGAACATGAAGATGTTCAACTGCTGGGCGAGCCCTCTCCTACTCATTTGAGGGGAGGGAGATTAGATTATGCTTGTTTAATAAATGCTGAGGGCATAGAGGGGAATTGTCTTACTGTGGATGAAATGCTAAGTGATCATTTTGCATTACAAATACAGCTTAAACTAGATAAAAAGCATGCCTGCCTTCAGAGGAAAAGTTAAAGTTTAATGAGGGAGAATTAAGGGGTCTTGTTGGCCATATTAAGTCTTGGTATGATACTTATAAGCCAGTTTCGGCAGAAGCATTTTATTTACTAGCAGTACCTGGTCACGCGTTGCTGAGCCACAACAACCTTCCCCTGTCTCCCAGTCCTCCCCACCATTCCCCCTCACCCGTCTCCTCGGCCTCCCAACCATTCCCCACTCCACCATCCCCTCTTTCTTCCCGCCATGCCCCACTCCCCTGTCCCTTTGTCCTCCCCACCATTTTCCATTTCCCCATCCCTTCGTCCTCACCATCCCAAACTTCCCCATCCCCTCATCCTTCCTCACTATTACCCCTCCCTTGTCCCCTCGTCCTCCTCACCATCTCGCACTTCCGTCCCCTCGTCATCCCCACCATTGCTCGCTGCCGGCGCCATTGCTAGCTGGCCGCACACGGATTTGTTCCCGGAAAAACTCACGATTCTGAGCACCCATCAGCTTCATTCATCGCGGTTTTGTGAGGAAGAATACATCAGTACTCCAAGACCAAGACAATATCTTGTTTTGAAGGAAACAATTCCGATTTCGTCTACAATTCACGGAGAAGCAACGTTGTTGATTTCTTGCTGCCCAGCTGACTGGTATTCTGCGCAACCCAGTACGCAGGCGACCCAAACTCTCGTACCGCACTTTTTTTTTTGAGGACCGTATCAGTGACCAGGTCACTTCCGGGACTACGGATGCCTTGACTAAGGAAAAGGCTGGACTGCAAAAAGTGCCCCACAAAAGGGGGGTAAGGCAGTAAAGAAAGTGAAAGTAATAATATAGTATGAGAACTAACGCCGCCAGCATAGCACTCATTACCATAAAGGCCAAAGACCGTTATGCTAAATAAGCATAAACAATAACTGAGCCGTAATCCAGATAAAACGATAATAACAAATAAAGCAGAGGGAGGGTAGAAGTAAGGCAACTAAAACCCGGACCGAATAATAAAGAACTTAAATTAGTAATAGTATGATACAATAATAACAACATTCATGGCGTTAGGCGAGGCCAGAAGCCAATAGGGGAAATGACATGAGATCAATAACACTAAAAGTGACTATAACTAACATCAATAGCAAATAGTAACAAGTGGAGAATAACTCAGCCAATGAAACCAAAGACCATAAGCAAAGTAGGTTTAAAACAATAATATAGTAGCAGAAAACCCAAAATAAACTCAATAATTACAAATAATAGCAGAGGGGGGGGGGGGTTGAAGTGAGGCAACCATAAACCTGAACTGAATAGAAAAGAACTTAAATAAATATATAACATAATGTAATAAATAATATATTGCCACCAGTCAACATGAAAAGCAGCTAGGAGTCGTCTGGGGTTCGTCCTGACGCCAACTGGAGATCATCTTGTAATTATCCTGGAACAGGAAGGCGCCAACAAAGAGGCATCGTGCAGGCATCAAGAAGTCGTCTTGTAGATAACACTAAGTCACCTTGCAGGTGATCGCAGACATTCACTACTACAGGAAGACCTGGACAAACTGGAGGAAAGGTCTAGAAAAGCCTGCTAAAGTTCAACTCAGGAGAGTGTTAAGTAAAGAAAATAGGCGAAGGCTGCAAATTCACAAGGCAAGACAAGATATACGAGTTAGAATTAAATACATATGAATATAGTAAATAACATCAACGGTGCACAAGGAGAACCGCAGCAGTAGTTTGTCCAACTAATCTTGCCAGCTAATCCAGCCAGAGTGTCCAACAAATCTTGCCAGAAAAATCCCACAGACTCAGACATATATTAACACATATCTCTCAGGCAGCTATCCAAACTCTCTTCTCCTTTCACCAGTCATTTCACCATTTAGCTAGTAAATTTGTCTTTTTATTAATTTCCATATTTGTAATATTGTTTACATGTTTCCGGACCACGTGGTGCCCACGAGGCCGAGTCGAGTTGGGCCGCAGATTCTAACACCAAGTAAGAATTCATTATCCCTTTGATTTTGATAATTCTGCACTTGTAATGTAAAAATTCAACCGTCCCCTATATTACTAGTGGGGATCAAGCCCCAAGGTTCATTGATTAGCATGATCGATCCAGACCTCGGTCATTGCTCAGTGGTAATGGTCTGGTGGTGGCAGCACAAGGCGATTCTAGAGTTTTGCTAGAAGTCTATTTCACGTCATAAGGGTTGTAGAATCTTAATCCGTTCAAGCGGCTTAAGACCACGTGGCGTGGGGTCGGCTGAAGTGTAGCTCTGGGGTTCCTTGGTTTAAGTTAGTGAATAAAGAATACGGCTGAAGGTGAGAGAAGAAAAGTAAAGAGAGAGGGAACCTTATCCGTGTTACAAGACTAAAACTTAATACTTATTGAGATTAAAGTATAAATTGTGTTGAGAAAAAATAAGAAAAAATGGAAAAGGGGGGGGGGGGAAACATGGCTGAAAAAAAGCAAAAATAAAATTTGGTCAACAAAACAGCATTGTTTAAAATAGAAGACATGGGTTGACATTTAGGGGTGAGGTAGGTTGCATTGAGTTAATTAGGTAGTACTTAGTTTTCATCGTAAACTGGTTGGAAGAGGTACAGTCTTTAACATAATTAGGAAGGTCATTCCACATTCCAGGTCCCTTGATTTGTAAAGCATTTCTAGTTTGACTAAGTTTTACTCTTGGAATATCAAATAGGTATTTGTTTCTGGTGTGGTGCTCATGGGATCTGTTACAACCTTCTAGGAAGCTTTTAAGGTCAGGATTGACATTAGAGTTCACTGGACCCCACAGTCAACTGGAAGTAGGGGATAAGGAACTGGATCAAAATGAGACAGATCGTAACCTCAGCCTCCCTACCACCTCGCCCTTGGGTGGCTCCACTGTTCAAGCAGTGGTTGCCCTTCGTGACCGGTTGCAGGAACACCAGCAGCAGTCACAGCAGCAAACGGAGCGGCTGCAAGAGCAACTCCAACATGAGAAAAAATCCACCAGCGATATTTCGATGATGCTCGCGCGTATGAGGGGACTTGTAAGCAATGACTGCCAAACTCCCCCTTCCACCCCTGAACCCTCCAAACATGTGTTCGCTTGCCTATCAGGGGAAACTTCTAGTGATCTTGAAATCTTGTGTAGTGGAGTCCTTCCACGCAACTTAACTGCCAAAGTTGTGCTAAAGTATGTTCAAAACGACTCTATAGGTGGAAATGACAGACAAATTGTACTAGACCATTGGATGCAAATGTGTGGCATTGGTAATAAACTAAGAAATGTTCCTGGACTTATACCGTAGTGCAATAGATAATATGTATATAGATAATATATATTAAGTGAACTAATAATATCAATATATAATGCTGACATTAAATGCACAATTAACTAAATTATCCATCCTTAGCTGGAACATTGCATCCCTCAAAAAAAGGTTCTCAGATTTACATCACAAAGTAACAACTGAACACATCGATATTGTATGTCTCCAGGAGTGCAGAGTTCCCGCAAGATCCTCACCCCCGAAATTGCCCTCATTTGTTTCTTACAACCTCAGATCCAGTAACTCTTGCATTCTATACATCAAACAATCCCTACCCCATCAACTTCTGCCAGAAAAACAAACTGCCGGTCAACAGTATCATGGAGTGAGGATCTATGTGGGCAACTCTGTTCTCAATGTATTTAATCTATATGCTCCAGCAGGAAAGTTAAATTATATTGATCTTCCGGCCTGCGCTCAAGCAGAGCCAACCATCATTCTTGGTGACTACAATGCTAGACACAAGGACATTGGTGGCTCTCGCTTCAGTAACGGTAACGGGAATCAACTGCTGTCGCTACTAAATAGTCACCAAGATGTGCAGATTGTGGGTGACCTTGAACCCACGCATATTTGTGGAGGCATTCTAGACCTCTGTGTTGGTTTCAACGTCTCTCACGTCTGGTGCACATCATCTATTGTAACAGATTTGTTGTCGGATCATCACTCTAGATTGACTAATCTATGTATAGGAAATACCATCCTGCCCGGTGGAACTTTCAAACACAAACGGCTCAGTGTTCCTCCTGCTCGACGTGAAGACTTTGTTGCTCATGTGTCAGAGTGGTACAGCACTTATGATCCCTCCACAGTCCAGACATTTAACGACGGTCTAGTACAGAGCATTCAGATGTTTGCTGACCCTTTAGGTCGGCCCCCTGCACCATCCAATAGTCGGAACGATATGAAAGGTAATAAACGCCATGCCTATTACAATGACCCCAAACTGCGTACTTTGAAACGCACTGCCAGACGAGTTGGGCTTGCATATAGGGAAACACGTACGGCAACAATGCTCAAGCTCTTTCAGACAGCCCTAGCCAAGGCGAGGGAGCGCATGACAGAGCCCCCTGCACCATCCAATAGTCGGAACGATATGAAAGGTAATAAACGCCATGCCTATTACAATGACCCCAAACTGCGTACTTTGAAACGCACTGCCAGACGAGTTGGGCTTGCATATAGGGAAACACGTACGGCAACAATGCTCAAGCTCTTTCAGACAGCCCTAGCCAAGGCGAGGGAGCGCATGACAGAGCTCAGGCAAGATAACTGGGAAACTTTTGTTAACAGTCTCAACTCTCACACCCCCCTCAGCCAGGCATGGAAGGATATTAAAAGAATTAAAGGCGATAAGATCGGCCAAGTAGCACACCCTCACCCTCTACACAGAGCAAACGAGTTAGTCGATGCTTGGGCAACCACCTCTAGCTTCAATAATCTTCCCCCAGACATACAGTTCAGATTAAATGCTGGTTACGGAGACCGAGAAAGGCTCGTTGACTTCATGCTCCACAAGGAAGATGAATGCAACGTGCCATTTACTGAGTTTGAATTACTCGCGGCCCTAAACAAAGGCAAAGCCACATCCTCCGGTGAAGATGGTATCACTTATGACATATTGCGTCTGCTCCCTTTAGTACCAGGGAGCCCCCTGCTTGAGCTGTATAATATGAGCTATGTTACTGGGGAGCTTCCTAACTCTTGGACCAACAGTATAATCATTCCAATTCCCAAGCCAAATCAAGAGAATGCTTTCCGCCCAATTTCCCTTACTAGCTGCATTTGTAAAACATTCGAGAGAATGGTCCTAAACCGTCTCCTCCATAGAATAAGAACCATGCTATCCCCTCAGATATATGGCTTCATGCATGGAAGGAGTGTGCATCATTGCATCACCACCTTTCTTTCCCTGCACACTGAAAAGTCATATACCACCTTCCTAGATCTTAAGTCTGCCTTTGATATTGCAAATAGACATGTTATCTTGAGTGAGCTTGCAAGAATGAATATTGGTGGTCGGCTTCTTTGTTGGATCAGGGGTTACTTATCCAACAGGAAGTCATCTGTATTTTTCCAGGGGCATAGGAGTGTAACAAGAGACTTTGAACTAGGTACCCCGCAGGGTGGTGTCCTCAGTCCTACCTTATTTAATATCTTATTAAACACGCTGTTAAACTCTATACCGAGCAAACCCAACGTCCACATCATTAGCTATGCTGATGATATAATGATACACACCACTGGGTATGTTAATACGCAGAACACTCTTAACTCTGTATTAGACTCATGTCAGGACCTAGGTTTAATTATCTCAGCAGAGAAAAACAAAGATACTAAATCGGCGCCCACCCAGGCAGGGAGGAGCTGTTCGCAAGATGCAACTGTCTGATGGCTCCCAGCTTGACTATGTAAACAGATTCAAATACCTTGGCCTTGAGGTGCCACTGTATGGTCCTGTTGTATTCAGACTCTGTCGTCAGTATAAAGAGAGGCTCCGAGCTCTCAAGGCTGTTGCAGGTTATCACTCAGGCTATGGTGCCAATGTCAGAATTGTCAAAATGATGTACTTTGCATACATCAGATCTTTAGTGGATTATGTTGCACCTCTGCTTGTTTTGATGCCTGAAAGAAAGCTTGGAGGGCTTGAAAAATTGCAGAACGAAGCCTTGAGGATAATCCTTGGGTGCACTCGTACCACAAAGATACTTAATATGAGAAAGGAACTTAATATTCTGAGCGTTGTTGATCGTGTTACTGAAATTAACTGTCAAATTGGTATAAAAATGCTTAGGCTAACTCATCCTAATCCTTGCACAGAAGCCCTCCAGAATTTCTTTATTGAAGATCAGCATTGTTCCAAATGGATAACAAAAACTGGAACTCAACTCAGAATGTATCAGGTTCATGATTTGTACCAAGAGAAACAACAACGGCACTTTCCTGCACCGTGGGAGGTTACACACTTTCCAGTTTTAATCCCTCCCTTTCCACCCAAGAAGCAAATTAGAGATCAGCCCAAGCTTCGTCTTGAGGCAAAGCTCAATGCCTTTAGCCATATTGATGCTCTGTACACAGAGCATTCTCTCTCTCAAATTATATACACTAATGGTTCCCTACACCGCACCACGAGTGCAGCTGGAAGTGCAGTTGACAATGGGCGATGGCCTATACTTTGAGTGGGGAGTCCGTATAAACAACTGGGCCTCTACCCTTAAGACTGAACTATTTGCCTTGATCCTTGCACTGAAATGTGTACAAGTCTCAAAACTTGATACATTAATTGTAAGTGACTCCTTATTATCCTTAAATGCTCTCAACTCATTAAGACATAACTGTAACATTCTCGTGTCCGAAGCTAGACACAAATACAACACAATTATAAAGGATGGTAACAGAGTCCATTTCATGTGATCTCCATCTCATGTTGGGCTCCGAATGCATGATAGAGCTGATAAGTTAGCCAAAGAATCTGCCTTTAAAGGAGCCGTTGAGTGTAACCTTGGATTGTCAATGAGCAATCTGAGAGCAGCAGTACACCGAGAACTTCAACAAGATCTTGTAGATCTGAGGCAAAGTGAAATTGACACCAGTAATTCCATCTATCATCATACTATCATGCAAGAGGAGACACACATCTATGGATCATCCAATAAAATCAGCAGACTTCTAGATGTTACTACTGCTCCGCTTAGACTCGGTTACAAGTATCTCGGAATTCTCATTATCTGCTGATGTAGACCTGACCAAATGTAAACTGTGTCAACAAAATTATTCGCACACCCTCCGTCACTATGTGATGGAGTGCGAAAAGATACGTGAACTTAGAGACAATTCTATAACCAATGTTCCAGCGATGTGTCAATATTTCATTCAAAATGATCTGCTACCAGAAATTTTAGCCAAATATCCCCAGTTTGCTAACTGTAGGTAGTAACTAAGTGATTGTAACCTATCCACCGCTGCCCACTGGATGGGGGGCGGTGTGCAGGACAAACATATAAATTTTGACACTAGCTCTCCACATATGTCAGTGGCTTAATTTAGAACCTGTACTTGAGGTCGATCTCGAACCCATTGTTGATGTGATGACTTATATTGAATTTTGTAACTAGCTCATCAAGATTGTAACTTTTTTAGCTAAATGAATTGTGGGGTTCAGTCCCTGAGCCCATTATGTGCCTCTGTAACCCTTTCCACTACCGCCCACAAGATGGGTATGGGGTGCATAATAAATGAACTAAACTAACATATGGGACTGGTGGGTAATGAAAACAAAACTAAGTTTGAATGTAGAAGTCGGAGGCCCATTATATTGAAAATAAACGGTAAAAATATAGAGAGAGTTAATATATATAAATATTTAGGCATATACGTTGCATATACCCATGAGAGTTTGGAAGCTGAGATGAACAGACTGTTGGGTCAATGTCGGAAGAGATTACAACCTCTGAAGGCCTTGGCATGCTGTGGAAAGGGAGTGGGAGTCCCTGTGCTACGAATGATATACTTGAGTACTGTAAGATAAGAACATAAGAACAAAGGCAACTGCAGAAGGCCTATTGGCCCATACGAGGCAGCTCCTATTTATACCCACCCAATCCCACTCATATACTTGTCCAACCCGCGCTTGAAACAATCGAGGGACCCCACCTCCAGCACGTTACGCGGTAATTGGTTCCACAAATCAACAACCCTGTTACTGAACCAGTATTTACCCAAGTCTTTCCTAAATCTAAACTTATCCAATTTATACCCATTGTTTCGTGTTCTGTCTTGTGTTGATACTTTTGATACCCTATTAATATCCCCTTTGTTATGTCCATTCACCCACTTGTAAACCTCTATCATGTCACCCCTAACTCTTCGCCTTTCCAGTGAATGCAACTTAAGCTTTGTTAATCTTTCTTCATATGAAAGATTTCTAATTTGGGGAATTAACTTACTCATCCTACGCTGGACACGTTCAAGTGAATTTATATCCATTTTATAATATGGCTACCAAAACTGAACTGCATAATCTAAATGGGGCCTAACTAGATAGATATATTAGACGAGGAGAGGGAGTAGCCATATATGTTAGGGACAATTTGAAATGTAGTCTCAAAGAGGGAATCAAAACTGAGCCACACACAGAAACTATTTGGATAGAATTATACGAAAAAGCAAATAATATTATAATAGGAGTTATATATAGGCCACCAAATTTAGACAGAATGGAAGCAAAGCATCTATGGGATGAAATATCTAGGGCATCTAGATCTAACAGTATTTACGTCATGGGTGACTTTAATTTTAGTGGAATAAACTGGTTGAACAAAACAGGGAATAGTGAAGCAGAAGATTTTCTAGAATTAATTGACGATTGCTTTCTTACGCAACACATTAAGGAACCAACACGGGAAAATAATATTTTAGATTTAGTGTTAACTAACAGGGAAACACAAGTTAATGACATCGAAATAGGGAGTGAGCTAGGGAACAGTGATCACAAAGAAATCAGATTTAGCATAGAATGGAATAGACCTGTAGGAGAAAATTCTGTTAAAGTGCCAGACTTTCGAAAAGTTGATTTTTGTAGCCTTAGAAATTTTTTGGGTCAAATTGATTGGAAAGTCTTGGGTGTGGGGTGGGGGCCGGTCTTGGAGCGAGACATGGGCCCGGCGATGGGTGACGTGGATGGGGATTTCGATGTGGATTCAATATATAACTTGTTTAGGAATATTCTAAACAAAGCACAGGAACGTAGTATACCATACAAATTGAATAGATCGAATACCAATGACCCAAAGTGGATAACAAAGAATTTGAAGAACCTTATAGGTAAAAAGAGAGCTTGGTACAAAAGGATTAAAAATGGGGAGGTCACTTTAGAACAGGAATTCGTACAACTGGTTAGAAATGTTAAAAAAGAGATAAGGAAAGCAAAAAGAAACTATGAAGTTCGCATAGCAGGGCAAGCAAAGACAAATCCTAAAGGTTTTTTTCAGTTATATCGTACTAAGACTAGGGAAAGGATAGGTCCATTAAAAACTGAGACAGGTCAAATAACAGATAGTGATGAAGAGATGAGTAGTATTTTTAATAAATATTTTGTATCTGTATTTACTAAAGAGGAACTTAACAATATGCCTTCAGCCGAACAAGTCTATGTGGGTAGGGACGAGGACAGGTTGACGAGTTTAACAGTTACTAGGGAGGATGTTCTTAAACAAATAGTAAAACTCAAACCAAACAAATCCCCAGGGCCGTGTGGTGTTTGTGTGTTACTGAGGAAGTCTTGGTTGTAGGGTTGATGTAAAGTCATGACTTGGTTACTGACTTTAATACTTAATATGATTACATGACTAGTAGCTACCAAGCTTGGCGGGCGTCCTGTACGCTCTTGTTTACCTCCTACTGGCGTCTCAGCCGCCGCACATAGAAAACGGATGGTACCATTTTCTGTGAACATGACATCCCTCCTTTTCTTTAAAAAGAATGAATCCAGGATGTCTACCATGCTTGTAGCACAAAGCAAAGTTATTGACACAAAGTAAGTTATTACCATATCAAGAGATACTGCATACATTTAACATTAATTAAGCACACAAAGAATTTAAACAACTTAATCTTTTCCACAAAGGATTTCAATGTTAAAAATACATATGCAATGTTAAACAAACATGAAAGAAACTGTAATACAAAGTTACAAAATATTGAATGAGATATCTGCATTATTCAAACAATATTAAATTTAGTTTAGCACAATAAGTAAATACTTTTCATTACATAGGAACACAATTAATCATCAAATCGTGTAGGGCGTTTAACATGACGTTTAGGACGAGAGTCCTTAAATGCAATAACATCCCTTGATGAATTGTTTGTCGGGTTATAACTATTTTTTTCTTTTTCTTTTGCACGACTTTGCACTTCATCATTTTCTACACTAGTTGGAATCACTTTGAAATAAGCCATATTACGTGTTATACTATGATCTCTATTACTAGCTGTTACCATAGTTCCTTTTACACTAATCACTTTATATGGTTTTGTATCATACGGCATATCTAACTTTCCCTCTTTTTTCTTTTTAACGAGAACAGTGTCTCCAACCTTTATGAACTGTTCCTTTGCACGTTGATCATGAGCAATTTTCATTTTGCCCTTGGCTAGTGCATCCTTCTGAGCGAGACGTTTATCCGTTACCTCGGCTGGCATGACGGGTAGTGCAATTCTCATAGGACGTCCAAATAAAAGTTCGCCAGGCGACTTGCCCAGTGTTCCATGCGGTGTTGCACGGTAGTTCCTGAGAAAAGCATACATAGCTTGTTTCCAGGATCGTCCTTCGGCATGAGCACAGCGTACCGCTTTCATGAGAGGTTGCATGAATCTCTCAATGCCGATCAATGCCAGGAAACCACACCTTTTCTCGTAGCAGCTGTTTCGTCCTAACAAGACCTTGGTGTCCTTGATGTGCAAGCTTCAGAGCACGTTGCTGGAGAACAGCTGGAATCACGATACGAGTACCTCGCAGCACAGTGTCGCGTTGTTGCGTAACACTTAATTCTGTCTGGATGCGTTCAAGTGCTTTGAATGCATCTTGGTCAACTCCTGAGGGTGGGATGCGTGGAAACTTTTTCTTAGTCAATGCATCCACTGTTGCTTGCAGAGTTGGGTCCTCTAGGGTTGCAGTACGGATTTCATCAAGAGTGAGAGCCTTAGGGACTGCATCACAGGTTACAGAGTGTACATATTCCTCGGCAACTTGCTGATGCTTGGTGATGGTGAAACTGTTGGCAGGATGTCGACTGATGTAATCAGCGGGATTGCCTGCACCCGGCTTGTATTTCACCGTAAAGTTGTATGGTTGCAGACGAAGAGCCCATCTCTCAATGCGAGCTGGTGGTTTGGACTTTGGATTATTGAAGATGGTCTCCAACGGTTTGTGGTCAGTGACTATCGTGGTGAAGGGTGCACCAAGCAGATACACATTGAAGTGTTCACAGCCCCATACAAGAGCAAGAGCTTCCTTCTCTGTCTGACTGTATCGTTGCTCAACATCTGTGAGAGAACGGCTGGCGTAGGCAATTACTACTCGGGAATCTGGTTGACCAGGTTTGTGTTGGGCTAAAACAGCACCTAAACCAACAGGACTAGCATCCACTGTTAACTCAGTGTCCATTGATGGATCAAAATACGCAGCAGTCGCATTCTCTACTAGTGCATCTTTCACAGCATCAAATGCATTTTGCTCGATATCGCTCCAGTACCATGATGCATTTTTCTTCAGGAGCTCACGTAGAGGCTTTGTAATAGTAGCAAAATCTGGAATGAAGCGAGAACAGTAGTTTGCCATTCCCAGAAAACTATGTACTTCAGTGGACGTTGAAGGAGGTGCAGCATTCTTGATATCTGCAACTTTCTTAGGATCTGGAGACAGACCTTTGTCACTAAGTACATGTCCAAAGAATTCAATTTTATGTTGATTGAACTCACACTTTGCTCGGCTTAACGTCAAATTCTTTTCTCGTAAGCGTTGCAATGTTGCACGAAGAGCTTTGTCGTGTTCAGCTTGGGTACGGCCATAAACAATGATGTCATCAGACATGTTGTCAGCATTAGGTATGTCTTGCAATACCTGGCTGATGATGTGCTGGAATACCTCGGCAGCACTGTTAATACCAAAACTCAGGCGCTTGTACCTATACAGACCTCGATGTGTCGTAAACGTTGTGATGAATCGACTCTCCTCATCAAGTTCAAGCTGATGATAGCCCTTGTTTAAATCTAACTTGCTGAATACAGTTGCACCATTCAAGCGGTAAATCATATCATCTACAGTGGGTGTAGGATGGCGTTCACGCATTATTGCCTTGTTGGGAACACGCATGTCCACACAAATGCGTATCTCATCTGGATTCTTCGGCTTTGGTGGAGTGACAATTGGGCTTACCCATGGTGTTGGGTCTGTTACTGGTTCAATGATATCTAGCTCCATCAGCCTATCCAGTTCGGCATCGACTTTCTTGCGAGTATGGAATGGTTGTCGGCGATGTGGTTGGGCAACTGGAATTACATCTGGGTTGATATGCAGATGTACTTTGCTATCAGTATAACAACCTATGGATTTAAATCGATCAGAAAATTCAGCAACAATACTATCAACATTGTTTGCAGATTCCACTGCTACAGCATTAGAAAGCTGAAGTAGCCCCAATTTGGTTGAAGTCTTGTAACTGAGTAAAGACTCCTTTGCATTCCTAACAACATGGAATGTAGTAATGAGCATTGCATTCTTTGACTTAATCTCTGCAGTGAAAGTTCCAATCACTGGCAAGGCTACCTTTGAAGCATAGGCAGTGGCTTTGTCATTATAGTTCTCAAGCTTTGGGAACTGTTTTTTAAATTTCTCATAGTGGCACTCAGCAATGGTGTCAATGTTTGATCCAGTGTCAATGAGAACCTTGAGACAAATATCAGCAATGTATACACATGTCTCTGGGTTGTTTGGAAGATCATTCCATTCTGTGATTGCTTGTACTCCATAAGTATAATCACATTCACTGTCATCTGAGACTGGTTGTAATGAAATGTTGTCTTGTACATTGTTAACATTCTTGATTTGAGGTGCAATATTGTGTTTACCACCTCGACCCCTATGACCTGATCCTCGTACAGTGCTTTTATTCATTGACTGTGGTTTCTTTAGTGCTGAACGACACATAGCACCAAAATGACCTAGTTTTCCACACTCATAGCACTTCTTACCTTGAGCAGGACAAACATTATCTTGGTGTGGGTAGTCTCCTCCACAATTGTAACATTTATTGTTGACACCCTCTGATGTGGGTCGTTGTGACTGCTTGAGCCTTGTTCCTTGACCCCAGTTGTGACGTGGTTCTCGGCTAAATTTACTGTTAGGTTTGCCATGATATCTTCTTTGATCACGGTGTCCTCCCTGAACCTTACGTACCTCATCACTGTTAGTAACAGTGGCAGCACCGTTATTGGCACTGCACTCCATGACACGAGCATCACGTGCAGCATCTTCCATTCGACGAGCAATATCCAGTATCTTGGTAAGGGAACTTTCATCATCAACAAGTTCTAGAGCTCTTCGACGGAGACGTGTAGATGTGCATGTTTCAATTATTTGCTGTTTGATTTCTTTGTCAACATCAGCAAACTCACAATGGGCTGCTAAACCCTGCAGACGTGTGTGGTATTGATCCACAGTTTCCTTAGAGAGTTGTTTTGCTCTCCTGAAATGCATAATTTCCATTGCAGTATTTTGCCTTGGTTTGAAATGCTCTGTTAGTTTGGCTTTGGCAGTGTCATAATCTTTGGCACCACCAGTGTCTTTCAGTGTGTCAAAGATGTCACAAACTCTATCACCTGCATAATGAAGTAGAAAGGCACGCTTTCTTTCAGCACTTTTGATGTCAGAAACTATCAACAAATTTTCAAACTTTTTAAGCCATTTGACCCACCTCTGTGACAGGTTTGTCTGGTCACAGTCAGGATCAAATGCAGGAAACTGAGGTATATTTGCCATTTTTTACTGAATAAATGTAACTTATCACTTAAATGTTCCTCAGAATATTAAACACTTACTGCACTGTATATGTTAGTCAAGAATTCACTGTAATTACTTTAATTTTGCAAAGCACACAAGCATTTTAATGCAAAAGTTCACAACAGTGCACAATATAGCAGCAACTGACTTCTTACCTAGCCCTTGTGTACATGTGTTGTTCCTACTCACAGCAGCAGCACAGCAGTTGGCACAGCAGTTGGTACAGCAGCAGTTGGTACAGCAGTTGGTGCAGCAGTTGGTACAGCAGTCAATTCAGTGTGATGAATTTTGTAGCACGAAGCGTCGTTTCGTAACCAAAACATCAGGTTTTGTACACATCAATGCGTCGTTTCGTACACAACGTCGGCAGATTCCTCAGTACTGTTTCTTCAGCACAGCTTGGGTAGCACACAGCATTGGTTAGCACACAGCATCGTTTAGCACACAGCATTGGTTAGCACACAGCATCGGTTAGCATACAGCATCGGGTATGGCGCTCACAGCTTCTCTTCCTCCTCCAGGCAGCATGCTTCTCCCTTGTGTTTGAAACTGAACAAATTCCTGCGTTCACAGTTCATCCTCGTCGCCAATGTGGTGTTTGTGTGTTACTGAGGAAGTCTTGGTTGTAGGGTTGATGTAAAGTCATGACTTGGTTACTGACTTTAATACTTAATATGATTACATGACTAGTAGCTACCAAGCTTGGCGGGCGTCCTGTACGCTCTTGTTTACCTCCTACTGGCGTCTCAGCCGCCGCACATAGAAAACGGATGGTACCATTTTCTGTGAACATGACAGGCCGGATGAAGTGTTTGCCAGGGTGCTTAAAGAATGCAAAGAGGAGCTTTGTGACCCACTGTCAACCATATTTAATAAATCAATAGAGTCAGGCAGAGTGCCAGAGTTTTGGAAAGTTGCTAATGTGATACCAGTTTTTAAGAAAGGAGATAGATCACTTGCGTCTAACTATCGACCAATTAGCCTAACGTCTATTGTGGGAAAGTTACTCGAATCTATAATAGCAAATAAAATTCGTCTTCATCTTGAAAAACATAAATTAATAATTGAGTCGCAACATGGTTTTATAAATGGCCGTTCATGTTTAACAAATTTGTTATCTTTTTATTCTAGCATTGTTGAGGCAGTTGATAGTGGTAAGGATTGCGATGTTGTGTACCTTGACTTTAGCAAAGCTTTTGATACAGTGCCACATGAAAGACTGATTAAAGAGTCTCATGGTATTGGGGGTGCTATATTAAGCTGGATTAGGGCATGGCTATACCAAAGGAAACAGAGAGTTAGTATAAATGGAGTCAAGTCAGAGTGGGAAAATGTTGTAAGTGGGGTGCCTCAAGGCTCTGTCCTGGGACCCCTGTTGTTTATATTATATATAAATGATTTAGATTCAGGTTTGAGTAGCAACATTTGCAAATTTGCCGATGATACGAAAATCGGTAGGGAAATTAATTCGGAGGAGGACTCACTATCACTTCAAGTTGATCTAGATAGGGTTTTGAAATGGTCGAAGGATTGGCAGATGCAGTTTAATGCTGATAAATGTAAAGTTCTGAGGTTAGGTAATGATGATAGGGTTACAAGATACGACCTAGATGGTGTTGAGATTGCGAAGTCGAATTGCGAAAGGGATCTGGGAGTTATGATTAGTAAGAATTTAAAACAAAAGGATCAATGCATAAATGTTCGTAATAAGGCAAATCGGACACTTGGATTTATTAATCGCAGCGTTAGTAACAAGACACCTGGTGTGGTTCTCAAGCTATATCTTACTCTAGTTAGGCCCCATTTAGATTATGCAGTTCAGTTTTGGTCGCCATATTATAGAATGGATATAAATTCACTTGAACGTGTCCAGCGTAGGATGACTAAGTTAATTCCCCAAATTAGAAATCTTTCATATGAAGAAAGATTAACAAAGCTTAAGTTGCATTCACTGGAAAGGCGAAGAGTTAGGGGTGACATGATAGAGGTTTACAAGTGGGTGAATGGACATAACAAAGGGGATATTAATAGGGTATTAAAAGTATCAACACAAGACAGAACACGAAACAATGGGTATAAATTGGATAAGTTTAGATTTAGGAAAGAGTTGGGTAAATACTGGTTCAGTAACAGGGTTGTTGATTTGTGGAACCAATTGCCGCGTAACATTGTGGAGGTGGGGTCCCTCGATTGTTTCAAGCATGGGTTGGACATGTATATGAGTGGGATTGGGTGGTTATAAATAGGAGCTGCCTCGTATGGGCCAACAGGCCTTCTGCAGTTGCCTTTGTTCTTATGTTCTTACCAAGCTCTCTTTTTACCTATAAGGTTCTTCAAATTTTTTGTTATCCACTTTGGGTCATTAGTATTCGATCTATTCAATTTGTATGGTATACTATGTTCATGTGTTTTTTTTAAATATTCTTAAATAAGTTATATATTGAATCCACATCGAAATCCCTATTTAAGTCACCTATCGCTGGGTTCATGTCTCGCTCCAAGACCGGTCCACACCCCATACCCAAGACTTTCCAATCAATTTGACCCAAAAAATTTCTTAGGCTATTAAAATCAGCTTTTCGAAAATCTGGCACTTTAAGAGAATTTTCTCCTACTGGTCTATTCCATTCTATGCTAAATCTGATTTCTTTGTGATCACTGTTCCCTAGCTCACTCCCTATTTCGATGTCATTAATTTGTGTTTCCCTGTTAGTTAACACTAAATCTAAAATATTATTTTCCCGTGTTGGTTCCTTAATGTGTTGCGTAAGAAAGCAATCGTCAATTAATTCTAGAAAATCTTCTGCTTCACTATTCCCTGTTTTGTTCAACCAGTTTATTCCGCTAAAATTAAAGTCACCCATGACATAAATACAGTTAGATCTAGATGCTCTAGATATTTCAGCCCATAGGTGCTTTGCTTCCATTCTGTCTAAATTTGGTGGCCTATATATAACTCCTATTATAATATTATTAGCTTTTTCGTTTAATTCTATCCAAATAGTTTCTGTGTGTGGCTCAGTTTTGATTCCCTCTTTGAGACTACATTTCAAATTGTCCCTAACATATATGGCTACTCCACCTCCTCGTCTAATATATCTATCTGTGTGAAATAGTTTAAATCCATTTATTTCATATTCAACTAATAGTTCTCTATTTTCTACATTCATCCACATTTCGGTAAGTGCAATAATATCTATTTTTTTCTGTGCAGACAAGAGCATTTAATTCGTTAATTTGATTTCTTAGACTTCTACTGTTAGTGTAATATACCCTAAGTGAATTGTTATTTTGAGGCCCTTCTCTTTCCCTGATCATTTTGCCAATTCCTTTCTCCCACAAACACATACTTTTATTACCTCCTTTCTCCAAATCATTTCCCATACCACTATCTACTAACAGTTTAAACCCCAACAAACACCTCTAACCACTTCTTCCAACGAGTTCCCAACAGCAACAACCCCAGCTCTCGATAGATGTACCCCATCACGAGCATACATTTCATTTCTTCCATAGAAGTGTTCCCAGTTGTCTACGAAAGATATTGCATTTGATTTGCAATATCTTTCCAGCCGGCAATTGACACCAAGTGTCAATTGTAGAGCATTTCTAGTTTGATTAAGTCGTACTCTAGGAATATCAAAACTGTATTTATTTCTAGTGTGGTGCTCATGGGTTCTGTTACAACCTTCTATGAAGCTTTTGAGGTCAGGATTGGCATTACAGTTTAGCGTTTGATATATAAGAACATAAGAACAAAGGCAACTGCAGAAGGCCTATTGGCCCATACTAGGCAGTTCCTATTTATAACCACCCAATCCCACTCATATATATGTCCAACCCATGCTTGAAACAATCGAGGGACCCCACCTCCACAATGTTACTCGACAATTGGTTCCACAAATCAACAACCCTGTTACTGAACCAGTATTTACCCAAGCCTTTCCTAAATCTAAACTTATCCAATTTGTACCCATTGTTTCGTGTTCTGTCTTGTGTTGATACTTTTAATACCCTATTAATATCCCCTTTGTTATGTTCATTCACCCACTTGTAAACCTCTATCATGTCACCCCTAACTCTTCGCCTTTCCAGTGAATGCAACTTAAGCTTTGTTAATCTTTCTTCATATGAAAGATTTCTAATTTGGGGAATTAACTTAGTCATCCTACGCTGGACACGTTCAAGTGAATTTATATCCATTCTATAATATGGCGACCAAAACTGAACTGCATAATCTAAATGGGGCCTAACTAGAGCAAGATATAGCTTGAGAACCACACCAGGTGTCTTGTTACTAACGCTGCGATTAATAAATCCAAGTTGACCAGACCACACACTAGAAGTTGAAGGGACGACGACGTTTCGGTCCGTCCTGGACCATTCGAATACTAATGACCCAAAGTGGATAACAAAGAATTTGAAGAACCTTATAGGTAAAAAGAGAGCTTGGTACAAAAGGATTAAAAATGGGGAGGTCACTTTAGAACAGGAATTCGTACAACTGGTTAGAAATGTTAAAAAAGAGATAAGGAAAGCAAAAAGAAACTATGAAGTTCGCATAGCAGGGCAAGCAAAGACAAATCCTAAAGGGTTTTTTCAGTTATATCGTACTAAGACTAGGGAAAGGATAGGTCCATTAAAAACTGAGACAGGTCAAATAACAGATAGTGATGAAGAGATGAGTAGTATTTTTAATAAATATTTTGTATCTGTATTTACTAAAGAGGAACTTAACAATATGCCTTCAGCCGAACAAGTCTATGTGGGTGGGGACGAGGACAGGTTGACGAGTTTAGCAGTTACCAGGGAGGATGTTCTTAAACAAATAGTAAAACTCAAACCAAACAAATCCCCAGGGCCGGATGAAGTGTTTGCCAGGGTGCTTAAAGTATGCAAAGAGGAGCTTTGTGACCCACTGTCAACCATATTTAATAAATCAATAGAGTCAGGCAGAGTGCCAGAGTTTTGGAAAGTTGCTAATGTGATACCAGTTTTTAAGAAAGGAGATAGATCACTTGCGTCTAACTATCGACCAATTAGCCTAACGTCTATTGTGGGAAAGTTACTCGAATCTATAATAGCAAATAAAATTCGTCTTCATCTTGAAAAACATAAATTAATAATTGAGTCGCAACATGGTTTTATAAATGGCCGTTCATGTTTAACAAATTTGTTATCTTTTTATTCTAGCATTGTTGAGGCAGTTGATAGTGGTAAGGATTGCGATGTTGTATACCTTGACTTTAGCAAAGCTTTTGATACAGTGCCACATGAAAGACTGATTAAAAAGATAGAGTCTCATGGTATTGGGGGTGCTATATTAAGCTGGATTAGGGCATGGCTATACCAAAGGAAACAGAGAGTTAGTATAAATGGAATCAAGTCAGAGTGGGAAAATGTTGTAAGTGGAGTGCCTCAAGGCTCTGTCCTGGGACCTCTGTTGTTTATAATATATATAAATGATTTAGATTCAGGTTTGAGTAGCAACATTTGCAAATTTGCCGATGATACGAAAATCGGTAGGGAAATTAATTCGGAGGAGGACTCACTATCACTTCAAGTTGATCTAGATAGGGTTTTGAAATGGTCAAAGGATTGGCAGATGCAGTTTAATGCTGATAAATGTAAAGTTCTGAGGTTAGGTAATGATGATAGAGTTACAAGATACGAGCTAGATGGTGTTGTGATTGCGAAGTCGGATTGCGAAAGGGATCTGGGAGTTATGATTAGTAAGAATTTAAAACAAAAGGATCAATGCATAAATGTTCGTAATAAGGCAAATCGGACACTTGGATTTATTAATCGCAGCGTTAGTAACAAGACACCTTGTGTGGTTCTCAAGCTATATCTTGCTCTAGTTAGGCCCCATTTAGATTATGCAGTTCAGTTTTGGTCGCCATATTATAGAATGGATATAAATTCACTTGAACGTGTCCAGCGTAGGATGACTAAGTTAATTCCCCAAATTAGAAATCTTTCATATGAAGAAAGATTAACAAAGCTTAAGTTGCATTCACTGGAAAGGCGAAGAGTTAGGGGTGACATGATAGAGGTTTACAATTGGATGAATGGACATAACCGGGGGGATATTAATAGGGTATTAAAAGTATCAACAAAGGACAGAACACGAAACAATGGGTATAAATTGGATAAGTTTAGATTTAGGAAAGACTTGGGTAAATACTGGTTCAGTAACAGGGTTGTTGATTTGTGGAACCAATTGCCGCGTAACATTGTGGAGGTGGGGTCCCTCGATTGTTTCAACCACGGGTTGGACAAGTATATGAGTGGGATTGGGTCGTTATAGAATAGGAGCTGCCTCGTATGGGCCAATAGGCCTTCTGCAGTTACCTTTGTTCTTATGTTCTTATGTTATGTTCTTATTCTCAAGTCGATCTTCGACTTGAGAATGGCCCAGGACGGACCGAAACGTCGTCGTCCCTTCAACTTCTATTGTGTGGTCTGGTCACCATACTTCAGCCACGTTATTGTGACTCATCGCCTGAATAAATCCAAGTGTCCGATTTGCCTTATTACGAACATTTATGCATTGATCCTTTTGTTTTAAATTCTTACTAATCATAACTCCCAGATCCCTTTCGCAATCTGACTTCTCAATCTCAACACCATCTAGCTCGTATCTTGTAACTCTATCATCATTACCTAACCTCAGAACTTTACATTTATCAGCATTAAACTGCATCTGCCAATCCTTTGACCATTTCAAAACCCTATCTAGATCAACTTGAAGTGATAGTGAGTCCTCCTCCGAATTAATTTCCCTACCGATTTTCGTATCATCGGCAAATTTGCAAATGTTGCTACTCAAACCTGAATCTAAATCATTTATATATATTGACGTTTTGGAGGACGAGTGCTGTGGAGAGACTGTGGATCGCGCAAAAGGGAAAGCAACGAAGAGAAAGGAAGCGCAGGCCCCTCAGAAAGTAAAGGAAGTACCTAAGCAAACATTAGTTGTGGGAGATTCCTAGATAAGGTATTTGGATAGAACGTTTTGTGCTAGAGATAGGGGGAACAGGTTAAGGGTTTGCTATCCCGGAGCTGGCATTGGTGATATTATAAACAACATGAATGATATTATGGCTGGTAATGGGAACAATCCCATTATTTGCATTAGCGTGGGAGGAAATGATGTTGGTCGAGTCAGGAGTGAGGAACTGATTCAGAGGTATAAAACAGCCATAGAGTTAGTTAGGAGCAAGGGAGGAATCCCGATCATATGTGGCATTCTTCCAAGAAAGGGAGTGGGAAATGAATGGATATCGAGGGCACTTGGTGTCAATTGCCGGCTGGAAAGATATTGCAAATCAAATGCAATATCTTTCATAGACAACTGGGAACACTTCTATGGAAGAAATGAAATGTATGCTCGTGATGGGGTGCATCTATCGAGAGCTGGGGTTGTTGCTGTTGCGAACTCGCTAGAAGAAGTGGTTAGAGGTGTTTGTTTGGGTTTAAACTGTTAGTAGATAGAGGTATGGGAATTGATTTGGAAGAAGGAGGTAATAAAAGTATGTGTTTGTGGGAGAAAGGAATTGGCAAAACGATCAGGAAAAGAGAAGGTCCGCAAAATAACAATTCACTTAGGGTATATTACACTAACAGTAGAAGTCTAAGAAATAAAATTAACGAATTAAATGCTCTTGTCTGCACAGAAAAAATAGATATTATTGCACTTACCGAAACGTGGATGAATGTAGAAAATAGAGAACTATTAGCTGAATATCAAATATATGGATTTAAACTATTTCACACAGATAGATATATTAGACGAGGAGGTGGAGTAGCCATATATGTTAGGGACAATTTGAAATGTAGTCTCAAAGAGGGAATCAAAACAGAGCCACACACAGAAACTATTTGGATTGAATTAAACGAAAAAGCTAATAATATTATAATAGGAGTAATATATAGGCCACCAAATTTAGACAGAATGGAAGCAAAGCATCTATGGGATGAAATATCTAGAGCATCTAGATCTAACAGTATTTATGTCATGGGTGACTTTAATTTTAGCGGAATAAACTGGTTGAACAAAACAGGGAATAGTGAAGCAGAAGATTTTCTAGAATTAATTGACGATTGCTTTCTTACGCAACACATTAAGGAACCAACACGGGAAAATAATATTTTAGATTTAGTGTTAACTAACAGGGAAACGCAAATTAATGACATCGAAATAGGGAGTGAGCTAGGGAGCAGTGATCACAAAGAAATCAGATTTAGCATAGAATGGAATAGACCAGTAGGAGAAAATTCTGTTAAAGTGCCAGATTTTCGAAAAGCTGATTTTAATAGCCTAAGAAATTTTTTGGGTCAAATTGATTGGAAAGGCTTGGGTATGGGGTGTGGGCCGGTCTTGGAGCGAGACATGAACCCAGCGATAGGTGACTTAAATGGGGATTTCGATGTGGATTCAATATATAACTTATTTAAGAATATTCTAAACAAAGCACAGGAACGTAGTATACCATACAAATTGAATAGATCGTATACTAATGACCCAAAGTGGATAACAAAGAATTTGAAGAACCTTATAGGTAAAAAGAGAGCTTGGTACAAAAGGATTAAAAATGGGGAGGTCACTTTAGAACAGGAATTCGTACAACTGGTTAGAAATGTTAAAAAAGAGATAAGGAAAGCAAAAAGAAACTATGAAGCTCGCATAGCAGGGCAAGCAAAGACAAATCCTAAAGGGTTTTTTCAGTTATATCGTACTAAGACTAGGGAAAGGATAGGTCCATTAAAAACTGAGACAGGTCAAATAACAGATAGTGATGAAGAGATGAGTAGTATTTTTAATAAATATTTTGTATCTGTATTTACTAAAGAGGAACTTAACAATATGCCTTCAGCCGAACAAGTCTATGTGGGTGGGGACGAGGACAGGTTGACGAGTTTAGCAGTTACCAGGGAGGATGTTCTTAAACAAATAGTAAAACTCAAACCAAACAAATCCCCAGGGCCGGATGAAGTGTTTGCTAGGGTGCTTAAAGAATGCAAAGAGGAGCTTTGTGACCCACTGTCAACCATATTTAATAAATCAATAGAGTCAGGCAGAGTGCCAGAGTTTTGGAAAGTTGCTAATGTGATACCAGTTTTTAAGAAAGGAGATAGATCACTTGCGTCTAACTATCGACCAATTAGCCTAACGTCTATTGTGGGAAAGTTACTCGAATCTATAATAGCAAATAAAATTCGTCTTCATCTTGAAAAACATAAATTAATAATTGAGTCGCAACATGGTTTTATAAATGGCCGTTCATGTTTAACAAATTTGTTATCTTTTTATTCTAGCATTGTTGAGGCAGTTGATAGTGGTAAGGATTGCGATGTTGTATACCTTGACTTTAGCAAAGCTTTTGATACAGTGCCACATGAAAGACTGATTAAAAAAATAGAGTCTCATGGTATTGGGGGTGCTATATTAAGCTGGATTAGGGCATGGCTATACCAAAGGAAACAGAGAGTTAGTATAAATGGAATCAAGTCAGAGTGGGAAAATGTTGTAAGTGGAGTGTCTCAAGGCTCTGTCCTGGGACCTCTGTTGTTTATAATATATATAAATGATTTAGATTCAGGTTTGAGTAGCAACATTTGCAAATTTGCCGATGATACGAAAATCGGTAGGGAAATTAATTCGGAGGAGGACTCACTATCACTTCAAGTTGATCTAGATAGGGTTTTGAAATGGTCAAAGGATTGGCAGATGCAGTTTAATGCTGATAAATGTAAAGTTCTGAGGTTAGGTAATGATGATAGAGTTACAAGATACGAGCTAGATGGTGTTGTGATTGCGAAGTCGGATTGCGAAAGGGATCTGGGAGTTATGATTAGTAAAAATTTAAAACAAAAGGATCAATGCATAAATGTTCGTAATAAGGCAAATCGGACACTTGGATTTATTAATCGCAGCGTTAGTAACAAGACACCTGGTGTGGTTCTCAAGCTATATCTTGCTCTAGTTAGGCCCCATTTAGATTATGCAGTTCAGTTTTGGTCGCCATATTATAGAATGGATATAAATTCACTTGAACGTGTCCAGCGTAGGATGACTAAGTTAATTCCCCAAATTAGAAATCTTTCATATGAAGAAAGATTAACAAAGCTTAAGTTGCATTCACTGGAAAGGCGAAGAGTTAGGGGTGACATGATAGAGGTTTACAAGTGGATGAATGGACATAACCGGGGGGATATTAATAGGGTATTAAAAGTATCAACACAGGACAGAACACGAAACAATGGATATAAATTGGATAAGTTTAGATTTAGGAAAGACTTGGGTAAATACTGGTTCAGTAACAGGGTTGTTGATTTGTGGAACCAATTGCCGCGTAACATTGTGGAGGTGGGGTCCCTCGATTGTTTCAAGCACGGGTTGGACAAGTATATGAGTGGGATTGGGTGGTTATAGAATAGGAGCTGCCTCGTATGGGCCAATAGGCCTTCTGCAGTTACCTTTGTTCTTATGTTCTTATAAACAACAGAGGTCCCAGGACAGAGCCTTGAGGCACTCCACTTACAACATTTTCCCACTCTGACTTGACTCCATTTATACTAACTCTCTGTTTCCTTTGGTATAGCCATGCCCTAATCCAGCTTAATATAGCACCCCCAATACCATGAGACTCTATCTTTTTAATCAGTCTTTCATTTGGCACTGTATCAAAAGCTTTGCTAAAGTCAAGGTACACAACATCACTATCCTTACCACTATCAACTGCCTCAACTATGCTAGAATAAACAGATAACAAATTTTGTTATGGTTTTGGTCAGACAAACAATATTCGTCCACATGGTTTTTATTCTCCGCCAGTAACAACAACAAAACATTATCAGGTACATGAAATATTATTAACAAGATCATAAACAAAAGAGCATCTGCTCCAAACATGCTACCTCCAACATCTGTAGTACTCAATCCCAACATTCCTTCCCTTTTAAATAAACTATATCCCTACAGGTTAAGTCTATCAGGCGGTCGTATGACTCTTCCTGATTTTCTCAACTGGAAGTCCTGACCTGTTACTTCTGGGAAACATTCTTCTGAATTACTCCTTGTAGAGTCCATAGGGTTAACTGTATCCCCATTACCCTCTACTGCCCCTTGCTCTGCCTCCCGGTCTCCTGCAGGTGCTGCTATCCCTTCATTATAAGGATGGATATGACTAGTTGCCCCCCCCCCACCTGAAGGGTCTTCAAAATTCCCTGTGAACCTTGGCATGAGCTGATCTGCATGCCTTTTCCAATTAATGTTCCCAAAACTCTGCACTTGCACAGTGAAGTTCCTGGGGCCTAGGACCTCCCTAATTTTCCCTTCCACCCAGGGCTTTCCACTTCTAAAATTCCTTGCATATACTGCATCCCCCTCATTAAACAACAATTCCTCTCCCTGAGCCAACTGACTGGCCAAGCTAGTTACCGATTTCTCTTTATCGGGATCTGTCTTTACTGCTTCCATGTGCACTTTAAAGTGTCTATTAAACAGTAATTCAGAAGGAGATTTACCAGTAGTAGAATGAACAGTTTTCCTTTGATTATATAAAAATCTACAAAGTCTTGTATTAATAGTACCTTCCGTAAACCGCTTTAACCCTTCTTTCAAGGATCTCACTGCTCTCTCTGCTAGACCATTTGAAGAAGGATTATAGGGGGCAGGTGTTACATGTTTAATACCATTTTTCCTAAAAAAATCCTCCATTTCCACAGAAACAAAATAAGGAGCATTGTCTGAGACAATTATGTCTGGCAATCCAAAATTACAAAATGTTTTCCTTAGTAATTCACAAGTTACAGATGATGTGGTGGAATTACACACATGCACATCCAGAAATTTGGTGTATGAATCCACCGCCACTAGGTAATATTTATTATCCATAGGTCTCGCATAATCTACATGAAGTCTAGACCAGGGTTTTCCAGTGCATGGCCAAGAAAGTACTGGGGCCTGGGGTTTCTGATAATTCTTAAAGCAAATATGACAATTTTTTTTTACCTCAGCAATATCCTGGTCTATTTTTGGCCACCAAACCTAACTTCTAGCTTCTGTTTCATAGCATTTATGCCATTATGGCCTACATGCAGTTGTTCCAAAATCTTACATCTCAGTTCCCCAGGCACCACCACTCTATTCCTATACAAGAGTACATCCTGGTGAATACTAAGGTCAGCCTTCACTGCAGCATACTCTGACAATAACAAATTATCATTCCAACCATATTTGACATTTTTCAACAACAGACTTAATTTAGGATCTCTACCAGTTGCCTTCCTAATAGTCTGGAATGAAATATCCTCAAAAGACATAGATTCCACCAGGTTAACATACTCTACTGGAATTTAATTCTTCTGTCACAGGCAATCTACTTAATGCATCAGCTACTACATTATCCTTGCCTGGCTTAAACTCTAAATCATACTCAAACTGAGAGAGTAGTAATGCCCATCTTTGAATTCTAGCATTGGCATTAACTGGAATCTGCTTACCTCTGCCAAACAATCCTAGCAGGGGTTTATGATCTGTTCTAGCAAGAAATTTCCTCCCCAGCAGAAAATACCTCAGTTTTCTTACAGCATATACCAAAGCTAAGGCTTCTTTATCTAACTGAGAATAATTCTGTTCCGCAGGAGATAATTTCTTGCTAGCAAAATATACTACTTTATCCTGACCATCTACTTCCTGTAATATTACACACCCCACTCCTACTGGGGAAGCATCTACCTCCAGTTTTAACGGGAGTCTACCTGTAAAATTAGTGAGCACTGGAGAATTGATCAATTCCAGCTTAATATTCCTGAATGCATTTTCCTCTCTTGCTGCCCACTTAACACTTTCGCGCTTTAGATTAGAGATAACTCGTC
>NC_091187.1:34573006-34623006 GCF_040958095.1 Procambarus clarkii
TTCTTTTCCACAGCTCATAAAACAGAGGAAAGGGTCCTGAAAGATATTGTTAATAGAAACGTTATCCCTACAGACAAAAATCAGAGGATACAACTGACGATTTACTATAAAACCAGAAAAACGGCCAGCCTACTCATGAGAAACTCTCCAGACACGAAACAGAACGCTTTAAAAGAGACTAACGTCGTCTATGCCTTCAAATGCCCACTTGGGGACTGTAAGCTCCAAAAAACCCAGTATATAGGCAAGACAACAACATCTCTTTCTAGGCGTTTAACGATGCATAAACAACAGGGCTCCATTAAGGAACATATAATCTCTTCCCATAACCAAACCATCGCCAGAGAAATCCTAGTAAACAACACAGAAATCATCGATAGATACAGCGACAGCAGGCGGCTTGACGTTTGCGAGGCACTACACATCAAGAAGTCAACACCAGCAATCAACAGCCAATTATTGCACCACTATATTCTACCCACCTCAAGACTCCGCTCCAATATAGAAGCATCAAGAAATCTGGACCAATAGGCTTTCTACAAACACTTCTATTCAATACCCATTTTTTCGTGTTCTGTCTTGCGTTGATACTTTTAATACCCTATTAATATCCTCTAGTGTTCTGTCTTGTGTTAATGCCACATCATCCTTCCCACCTCACTCAAATGTAATGCCACATCACCCTTCCCACCTCACTCAAATGTAGATATAAAATCAGGGAAACGCAAGTTCTAATCAGTTGTGTATTTGTGAAGTCTTTGAAAATGTAATAAGTTTTACGAAACGCGCCCGTGTCGCGTCAGACTAGAAATAAAAATGAATTTTGGAGAAGTGATTTTTGATTTACCTCCAACAGTGAAGCATAATGTACGAAGGATTGAGAAAATTCGTGTTAGAATTATTAATCTTACTTTTTCGGTCATATTTAATAATATATATATATATATATATATATATATATATATATATATATATATATATATATATACGACCGGACAAAATGAGGTGATAGCCGAGATATATATATATATATATATATATATATATATATATATATATATATATATATATATATATATATATATATATATATATATATATATATATATATATATATATATATATATATATATATATATATATATATATATATATATATATATATATATATATATATATATATATATATATATATATATATATATATATATATATATATATATATATATATATATATATATATATATATATATATATATATATATATATATATATATATATATATATATATATATATATATATATATATATATATATATATATATATATATATATATATATATATATATATATATATATATATATATATATATATAACTGAAAACTCACACCCCAGAAGTGACTCGAACCCATACTCCCAGAAGCAACGCAACTGGTCTGTACAAGACGCCTTAATCCACTTGACCATCACGACCGGACAAAATGAGGTGATAGCCGAGGCTATATGAACCACCCCACCGCCGGCACTCGGATAGTTATCTTGGGCATAGCATTTTACCAAATCACCTCATTCTTTGGGGCACACGTGAGGAACACAAATGCGAACAAGCCTGAATGGTCCCCAGGACATATGCAACTGAAAACTCACACCCCAGAAGTGACTCGAACCCATACTCCCAGAAGCAACGCAACTGGTCTGTACAAGACGCCTTAATCCACTTGACCATCACGACCGGACAAAATGAGGTGATAGCCGAGGCTATATGAACCACCCCACCGCCGGCACTCGGATAGTTATCTTGGGCATAGCATTTTACCAAATCACCTCATTCTTTGGGGCACACGTGAGGAACACAAATGCGAACAAGCCTGAATGGTCCCCAGGACATATGCAACTGAAAACTCACACCCCAGAAGTGACTCGAACCCATACTCCCAGAAGCAACGCAACTGGTCTGTACAAGACGCCTTAATCCACTTGACCATCACGACCGGACAAAATGAGGTGATAGCCGAGGCTATATGAACCACCCCACCGCCGGCACTCGGATAGTTATCTTGGGCATAGCATTTTACCAAATCACCTCATTCTTTGGGGCACACGTGAGGAACACAAATGCGAACAAGCCTGAATGGTCCCCAGGACATATGCAACTGAAAACTCACACCCCAGAAGTGACTCGAACCCATACTCCCAGAAGCAACGCAACTGGTCTGTACAAGACGCCTTAATCCGGCTATCACCTCATTTTGTCCGGTCGTGATGGTCAAGTGGATTAAGGCGTCTTGTACAGACCAGTTGCGTTGCTTCTGGGAGTATGGGTTCGAGTCACTTCTGGGGTGTGAGTTTTCAGTTGCATATGTCCTGGGGACCATTCAGGCTTGTTCGCATTTGTGTTCCTCACGTGTGCCCCAAAGAATGAGGTGATTTGGTAAAATGCTATGCCCAAGATAACTATCCGAGTGCCGGCGGTGGGGTGGTTCATATAGCCTCGGCTATCACCTCATTTTGTCCGGTCGTGATGGTCAAGTGGATTAAGGCGTCTTGTACAGACCAGTTGCGTTGCTTCTGGGAGTATGGGTTCGAGTCACTTCTGGGGTGTGAGTTTTCAGTTGCATATGTCCTGGGGACCATTCAGGCTTGTTCGCATTTGTGTTCCTCACGTGTGCCCCAAAGAATGAGGTGATTTGGTAAAATGCTATGCCCAAGATAACTATCCGAGTGCCGGCGGTGGGGTGGTTCATATAGCCTCGGCTATCACCTCATTTTGTCCGGTCGTGATGGTCAAGTGGATTAAGGCGTCTTGTACAGACCAGTTGCGTTGCTTCTGGGAGTATGGGTTCGAGTCACTTCTGGGGTGTGAGTTTTCAGTTGCATATGTCCTAGGGACCATTCAGGCTTGTTCGCATTTGTGTTCCTCACGTGTGCCCCAAAGAATGAGGTGATTTGGTAAAATGCTATGCCCAAGATAACTATCCGAGTGCCGGCGGTGGGGTGGTTCATATAGCCTCGGCTATCACCTCATTTTGTCCGGTCGTGATGGTCAAGTGGATTAAGGCGTCTTGTACAGACCAGTTGCGTTGCTTCTGGGAGTATGGGTTCGAGTCACTTCTGGGGTGTGAGTTTTCAGTTGCATATGTCCTGGGGACCATTCAGGCTTGTTCGCATTTGTGTTCCTCACGTGTGCCCCAAAGAATGAGGTGATTTGGTAAAATGCTATGCCCAAGATAACTATTCGAGTGCCGGCGGTGGGGTGGTTCATATAGCCTCGGCTATCACCTCATTTTGTCCGGTCGTGATGGTCAAGTGGATTAAGGCGTCTTGTACAGACCAGTTGCGTTGCTTCTGGGAGTATGGGTTCGAGTCACTTCTGGGGTGTGAGTTTTCAGTTGCATATGTCCTGGGGACCATTCAGGCTTGTTCGCATTTGTGTTCCTCACGTGTGCCCCAAAGAATGAGGTGATTTGGTAAAATGCTATGCCCAAGATAACTATCCGAGTGCCGGCGGTGGGGTGGTTCATATAGCCTCGGCTATCACCTCATTTTGTCCGGTCGTGATGGTCAAGTGGATTAAGGCGTCTTGTACAGACCAGTTGCGTTGCTTCTGGGAGTATGGGTTCGAGTCACTTCTGGGGTGTGAGTTTTCAGTTGCATATGTCCTGGGGACCATTCAGGCTTGTTCGCATATATATATATATATATATATATATATATATATATATATATATATATATATATATTGGTGTATACTGGCAGCAGGTTTTCTTTCAAACATGTTTCATTGAATATGACCGCATATTCTGTATTTATTATTTTCTGGTTTTGGGCTTCTATCCCTCTAACTATTTTCTTAGCATCAGGGCTTAATTGGAATAGGAGTTCTCCAAAACTCATTTTCGTACTTTTAAGGTGAAGAAAAGAAGTGATTTACTATAGAGTGTATTACACTTATTTGTATAATTTGCACGACGTTTCGAACCTCCATGGTTCATTCTCAAGTGAACAGATCTTACAATACTAGTTGATTTTATACCCGCATTAGGTCAGGTGATAATACAATGAAGGTGAAAAACATGGGGGGGATACATAAGGGATAAACATAGGGGCTGCAGAAGGCTTATTGGCCCATACGAGGCATCTCCTATCTAAACACAAAGATTAATCCAGTGTAATTGGCCTGTTATGTTGGACATTCTCTTCTGTGTTGGCATCGATATGTTCTTGTCTTGTCCTAACTCTCATGGTGGGTAGAGTAAATAGTTCCGTGATTTGGGTGTTCATGGTAGGTCGCTCTATTCTTATGTGAATTGCCTCAAGAATTTGTAATCTTCTTGAATCTTGGGTTTTGTCTATTATGCAAGTATTCTTGTTCAACATTTCTCTTGTTAGAGTAATGTCAATCAATGACATTAGGAATCACATGAGACAAGCCCATGACATTACTCTAACAAGAGAAATGTTGAACAAGAATACTTGCATAATAGACAAAACCCAAGATTCAAGAAGATTACAAATTCTTGAGGCAATTCACATAAGAATAGAGCGACCTACCATGAACACCCAAATCACGGAACTATTTACTCTACCCACCATGAGAGTGGGTATATATATATATATATATATATATATATATATATGCAGAATAACCACATATGAAAAATAGAAAATGCTTAACGCGTTTTCGGCTAATTCGCCTTCATCAGAGCAAAGTAGAATGAGGATAAGATTGCTGATCAGACCTTTATATCCGCCTGGGCAGATCACCTGACCACCAAAAATAAGTGGAGGAAAGGAATTATAAGAAAGAAGGTAATTGCAGAAGGCCTATTGGCCCATACAAGGCAGCTCCTATTAATATCTCCAAGTGCCATACGTGTTTAAATGATTGCTATATTGTTTTGACGTGCTATATTGAGGCTTAAATAGGGATCCAACTTGTACATACCGGGGCTCACATTAAGGCTGTTGTTACAATGTTTGATCAGAGCAGACTCGATCACGTTTCGTTCAACAAAATCCTTACTTTTAACAATACATTTTGCCCCTGTGAAGTCGATAGAATGATTACATAAACTGGAATGTAAATACAATGCACTGGATTGCTGGGCTGTACGAATAGCGTATGAATGCTGTTTTAAACGTGAGGAAAGAGTTTTACCTGTCTGGCCGATGTAAACACATGCACACTCATTACAAGGGATGGAATACACACAACCTGCTACAGACGAGGGCGAGTTCTTAATTAACATGGACTTAACTGTATTATCATTTTTGAACACTAGATTAATATTAAGGTTCTTCAGGGCTGGGGCAAGATTTACTAGACCCTCAGAATATGGTAATACCAACGAATTTTTCAGTTCTGGTTTCGACTTAGTAGTCTGTTTGTAGAAAGTCCTTTTTGCTTGACCAAACGCAAGATCCAAGATCGATTTTGGGTATTTTAACTTCTTCCCAATTTCAAATATATTTGCTATTTCTTCATCGAAAAATTCCGGACTACAAACTCTCAGTGCTCTGAGAAACATACCAGAAAAAACTGCCCACTTGACCTGAACATGATGATTTGAATAGAAATGTACATACGAGCACACATTGGTAGGTTTCCTATACACATTGAATTTGAAACTTCTACCAATTCTATGAATCATGATGTCTAAAAAAGGCAGAACACCATTCACTTCGTTCTCAATTGTGAATTAAATTGACGGAACCAGCGAATTGATTTGATTGAGAAAATCAGTTTCGTCATGAAACGATATATATATATTTCGTCATATATATATATATATATATATATATATATATATATATATATATATATATATATATATATATATATATATATATATATTTACCTCCAACAGTGAAAAGAAATGTACGAAAGATTGAAAAAATTCGTGTTAGAATTATTAATCTTACTTTTTCGGTCATATTTAATAATATATGTCTACAGGAAAGACTGCTACCAAAATATACTAATATATATTAGTATAATATATATTAGTATAATATATATTAGTATAATATATATTAGTATAATATATATTAGTATAATATATATTAGTATAATATATATTAGTATAATATATATTATAATATATATTATAATATATATTATAATATATATTATAATATATATTATAATATATATTATAATATATATTATAATATATAATATATATATTATAATATATATTATAATATATATTATAATATATATTATAATATATATTATAATATATATTATAATATATATTATAATATATATTATAATATATATTATAATATATATTATAATATATATTATAATATATATTATAATATATATTATAATATATATTATAATATATATTATAATATATATTATAATATATATTATAATATATATTATAATATATATTATAATATAAATTATAATATATATTATAATATATATTATAATATATATATATATATATATATATATATATATATATATATATATATATATATATATATATATATATATATATATATATATATATATTTACCTCCATATATATATATATATATATATATATATATATATATATATATATATATATATATATATATGGAGGTAAATATATATATATATATATATATATATATATATATATATATGGAGGTAAATATATATATATATATATATATATATATATATATATATATATATATATATATATATATATATATATATATATATATATTATAATATATATTATAATATATATTATAATATATTATAATATATAGTATAATATATATTAGTATAATATATATTATAATATATATATATATATATATATATATATATATATATATATGGAGGTAAATATATATATATATATATATATATATATATATATATATATATATATATATATATATATATATATATATATTTACCTCCATATATATATATATATATATATATATATATATATATATATATATATATATATATATATATATATATATATATATATATATATATATATATATATATATATATATATATTTACCTCCATATATATATATATATATATATATATATATATATATATATTATAATATATATTATACTAATATATATTATACTAATATATATTAGTATACTAATATATATTAGTATATTTTGGTAGCAGTCTTTCCTGTAGACATATATTATTAAATATGACCGAAAAAGTAAGATTAATAATTCTAACACGAATTTTTTCAATCTTTCGTACATTTCTTTTCACTGTTGGAGGTAAATCAAAAATCAATTCTCCAAAATTCATTTTTATTTCTAGTCTGACGTGACACGAGCACGTTTCGTAAAACTTATTACATTTTCAAAGACTTTGGTTCACAAATACAAAACTGAATAGAACTTACGCATCTCCGATTTTATATCTACATTTGAGTGAGGTGGAAGGGGTGATGTGGCATTAACACAAGACAGAACAAGATGTGGCATTAATAGGGTATTAATTTCATCAACACAAGACAAAACAAGAGTATTAATAGGGTATTAATTTCATCAACACAAGACAGAACACGAAACAATGGATATTGAATAGAAGTGTTTGTAGAAAGCCTATTGGTCCATATTTCTTGATGCTTCTATATTGGAGCGGAGTCTTGAGGTGGGTAGAATATAGTTGTGCAATAATTGGCTGTTGATTGCTGGTGTTGACTTCTTGATGTGTAGTGCCTCACAAACGTCAAGCCGCCTGCTATCACTGTATCTATCGATGATTTCTGTGTTGTTTACTAGGATTTCTCTGGCGATGGTTTGGTTGTGGGAAGAGATTATATGTTCCTTAATGGAGCCCTGTTGCTTATGCATCGTTAAACGCCTAGAAAGAGATGTTGTTGTCTTGCCTATATACTGTTTTTTTTGGAGCTTACAGTCCCCAAGAGGGCATTTGAAGGCATAGACGACGTTAGTCTCTTTTAAAGCGTTCTGTTTTGTGTCTGGAGAGTTTCTCATGAGTAGGCTGGCCGTTTTTCTAGTTTTATAGTAAATCGTCAGTTGTATCCTCTGATTTTTGTCTGTAGGGATAACGTTTCTATTAACAATATCTTTCAGGACCCTTTCCTCCGTTTTATGAGCTGTGGAAAAGAAGTTCCTGTAAAATAGTCTAATAGGGGGTATAGGTGTTGTGTTAGTTGTCTCTTCAGAGGTTGCAAGGCTTTTCACTTTCCTTCTTATGATGTCTTCGACGAAACCATTGGAGAAGCCGTTATTGACTAGGACCTGCCTTACCCTGCAGAGTTCTTCGTCGACTTGCTTCCATTCTGATCTGTGGCTGAGAGCACGGTCGACATATGCGTTAACAACACTCCTCTTGTACCTGTCTGGGCAGTCGCTGTTGGCATTTAGGCACATTCCTATGTTTGTTTCCTTAGTGTAGACTGCAGTGTGGAAACCTCCGCCCTTTTCCATGACTGTTACATCTAGAAAGGGCAGCTTCCCATCCTTTTCCATCTCGTAAGTGAAACGCAGCACGGAACTCTGCTCAAATGCCTCCTTCAGCTCCTGCAGATGTCTGACATCAGGTACCTGTGTAAAAATGTCGTCAACATACCTGCAGTATATGGCCGGTTTCAAGTTCATGTCGACTAAGACTTTTTGCTCGATGGTACCCATGTAGAAGTTTGCAAACATGGATATATATATATATATATATATATATATATATATATATATATATATATATATATATATATATATATATATATATATATATATATATATATATATATATATATATATATATATATATATATATATATATATATATATATATATATATATATATATATATATATATATATATATATATATATATATATATATATATATATAGTGCCTGTTCATTACAACTATTTAACACTGGGAAGGGATCATGATAAGGATTTGGGATGGGGAGGAATGGTGCCAAACCACTTGGACGGCGGTCGGGGATTGAACGCCTAGGACCGCTACTGTGCATTTAAATTACTAACTTACCTTAGAGTCTATATCCCTACATGTCAATGTTTGTGTATACTGGTAATGTGAGGAACATACAGAAGATAAGGGTAGCTGAACACCACAAAATGCTGATGGACAACTTTATTAAAGTTGCATAATGAAATGTGTAAGTACTTCATTCATAATGATGTGATGCCCGAAATCTTAGCGAAGTATCCAAAATTTGCTTACTGTAGGTATTGCATGCACATGACTGCAAAGCTGCCGCCCAGTTGGGTGGGTGTGGAGCACATGACTGTAAAGCTGCCGCCCAGTTGGGTGGGTGTGCAGCAAGACTAGTAACTGTGTGACTCACTAACTATAGATGTAAAGTGCCTTTTATAGTGACTGTTGTGAGCCTCTTGTTGATCACCTGTGACACAAAGATTATTGATGTGTGTATTTGTGTAGGTGATTAAATATGTATGTGTAGGTGTATATGTATATGTATATATATAATAATAATAATAATAATAATTTTTATTTAGGTAAAGGTACATACATAAAGAGATTTTACAAAGTTTGTTGGCTTTATAGATAGAGCTAGTACATACAATGCCTAAAGCCACTATTATATATATATATATATATATATATATATATATATATATATATATATATATATATATATATATATATATATATATATATGTACATGTATGTATGAGTGTGTGTACATGTGTATACAACATTAATAATTTTGTAACTAGCGTCAAATATTGTTATTTGATTAGCTAAACGAACTAGAGGGTTCAGTTCCTGAACCGATTATGTGCCTCTGTAATCCTTTACACCACCGCCCACGGGATGGGTATGGGGTGCATAATAAATTGAAATTGAAGAAATTGAAATTGCATAATATGGTTATTGACATTCAATAATAGTAAGATAAAGCAATGAGGACCAAATGGGAGACCAGTGATCAGATGAATATTACAGACTCAAGGGTAGCCTTCTCTTCTTGTATATAAATGAAAAAACAAATTCGTTTGTTTAATTCTAATGCTTGTAGGCGAGAACAGTTGTGAACGCCAGCTAGCGCACAAGTACATGAGCGCCCAAAATACTTTTACACAAATGACATGTACAGACAGGCGTGTGGCTTCTGACTTTTTTTTTATTGATTAATATTAAATATTAGGCGCTTACCTATAATAGTTATCATTTTATACATGTATAACTCTCACATAATAAATATAAAAGGAGTTTATCCAAAAACTGACAGAAGTGTTGTGTTTTGTGCGTTGTATCGTGTTTGTGGGCATTCGGGTGTGTTGTGTTTACGCTGGCGGGCGGCGTCCTTACCAACTCCGGATTATGTCTATTACATCACTAAACTTCATTTAATAACTATATGCCTGTTAAATAGAAGATTTTAATTGTTAATAGCATTATATTGTCGTTTTAATATGGAACACGTACACATATGCGAAACGTCGAAAGCTGGTGTCCGAAGTGGTAAAAATATTAGTGTGCGATGTTGTCAATGTACGGAGTGTCTTGTATCCGTTGTATGTCAGTTAACCTTGAAACAAATAAAAACATGAATCAAGATGATCCAAGAGGGTGAAGAAATGATGAAGAGAATGGCAATGGTGGACAGTAGTAACACACTTAAGAATTATTCAGTAATAAATACAAACTCGTCCTTCACCTATGGTAAAGGAAAGTCTACTTGGAAGGATTCAATTTACATGAGATTAGGATTAAGATACAAATATATGTCCAATACGGTGTTGATGTCAGTGAAAAAGATAAGGAGTGTAAATTATGTAGTATGCCGCACGCCCACACCTTAGAACGTTATGTATTAGAGTGTCAACTTATTGATAACTATAGAAATAAAGAAATAAGTAGAGTACCACATCAAATTGTTTGGATGTGTGATAATGGTATGATAGACAGTATACTTAGGAGCTACAAGAATTTTGCCCCAAGAGTGTAACAATTATATGCTGTACTTACTATATTAACCTGCAATGTTAAATGGGATTCTTGTAATGTTAATTGTCTATTTGTACTCACTGAATTTGTGCGCCCCTTGAGGGACTTGAGGTAGAGGGGGGTAGAAATAGCCTAAGCTACTCTATCCCATTGAGTTGTATTTCTTTCTTATCTCAATAAACATACTTGAACTTGTACATCCGTATTTTTAATTTTTAATACAACATACAAAATACATTTTTTAAGTATTTATTTATAATAAATAATTTAATTATTTTATTTACAATAATTTAATTATTAATAGCATTATATAGTCGATTTAATATTGAACACGTACACATAAGCTCTCCTCTCACTATATTATGCACTAATCTACCCCTATCTTAATTATGGTATCTGTGCATGGGGGCCTATCACTGCAAACCACCTTCAGCCCATCATCACACAGCAAAAATCTGCTATCAGAATAATAACTAACTCTGCTTTCAGACAACACTCAGCTCCTTTGTTTAAATCCCTAAACTTGCTAAATATTAACTCCCTCCACACATTCTCTTGTGTCAACTACATTTACAAAACCCTGTTCTTAAATGCAAACCATGCTCTGAAACTCTCCCTGGACAGATGTAATAGGACCCATTATCACCACACCAGAAATAAATATCTCTTTGATATCCCCAGGGTCAAACTTAATCTGTGTAAACACTCTATGCAAATTAAGGGACCTAGTCTATGGAACTCACTCCCTAGTGAATTGAAAAACTGTAAAACTTTTGCCTTATTTAAAAGCAAAACCAAAAAGTACCTAACTTCATCTTCTTAGTTTCCTACACTGAGCTTTAAATTTGCTCTGTACCTAGTGTTACCCAATCACCTAATTTTTATGTAATATCAAACAACCTTATCATTGTGTTCATTGCTGTCTTCTTTTATGTGCTAGCCATATACTGTATTGTGACTACCAATTTTTGTCAACTACCATTCAAGCTGTCATTGCAATCAATCTTATATTGTTTCTGCTGTATTGTGCCTACCAATTTTTGTCAACTACCATTCAAGCTGTCATTGCAATCAATCTTAGCTACCTATGTGCTTTAATATACTGTACCTACAATTTTCTCTCATCTTTTTTTCATTTCATGTAACTGTTATCATTTTTTTGTCTATAAATTTTGCAAGTATTTACCTCCTTAAAATTTTCTTAGATTAAGGACCTGCCCGAAACGCTGCGCGTGCTAGTGGCTTTACAAGACTGTAATTACCATATGTGTATCCTCACATTCCTTATGTACATTCTTGTATATGCATAAATAAAATAATAAATAAAATAAATAAGCGAAACGTCCAAAACTGGTTTCCGAAATGGCAAAAAAATTAGTGTTGTCAATGTAAGGCGTATCTTGTATCCCTGTGGGAGAGCTGTTTCCTTCAAAAAGTATAATCGTGTGGCCTTATGTTTAAAGAAACAATTCCAAGTACATTCTTTGATTCAAAAACATGAGAATAAATACAAGTGTTAATTTCAAATGACAAGATATATAAACAAAAATAAGAGGTTGGAAAAATGATATGTGGAACCAGACCAAAATATTGGTACGCTTAGGTGATGAGAGGGTAAACAACCGCCGCCATTTTAGCAGCACCACAGCCGGTGATGTCCAGCACGAGCATTAAGGGAAAACCTTGACACAAACTGCACCTATCATAAAGAAGAAGCACCACCATTGACCGCCAAGTGCTCACATTAAGTCTAACTCTAAGAAACAACACTCAAGCCTTGACGCTTCTCCCAACATCCGGGGGAGAAAACCTTCACACAAACTGCACCTGTCATAAAGAAGATGAAGACTCACCAGTGTCCACAGTGTCTGAAGGTATTCACCAGTCATGGAAATATGAAGCGTCACATGCTAGTGCATTCAGGTGAGAAACCTCACAAGTGTCCAGAGTGTGGGAAGAGATTCAGTGAGCGTGGACGGATACAAGACAAGATATAACATTAACATTATTGATGATAACAACAAGATAAAGGTACATTGACAACATCGCACACTAATATTTTTACCACTTCGGACACCAGCTTTGGACGTTTCGCATATGTGTACGTGTTTCATATTAAAACGACAATATAATGCTATTAACAATTAAAATCTTCTACTTAAGAGGCATATAGTTATTAAATGAAGTTTAGTGATGTAATAGACATAATCCGGAGTTGGTAAGGACGCCGCCCGCCAGCGTAAACACAACACACCCGAATGCCCACAAACACGATACAACGCACAAAACACAACACTTCTGTCAGTTTTTGGGTAAACTCCTTTTAAATTTATTATGTGATAGTTATACTTGTATAAAATGATAATTATTATAGGTAAGCGCCTAATATTTAATATTAATCAATAAATAAGAAGTCAGAAGCCACACGCCTGTCTGTACATGTCTTTTGTGTAAAAGTATTTTGGGCGCTCATGTACTTGTGCGCTAGCTGGCGTTCACAACTGTTCTCGCCTACAAGCATTAGAATTAAACAAACGAATTTATTTTTTCATTTATATACAAGAAGAGAAGGCTACCCTTGAGTCTGTAATATTCATCTGATCACTTGTCTCCCATTTTGTCCTCATTGCTTTATCTTACTATTATTGAATGTCAATAACCGTATTATGCAATTTCAATTTCTTCTATTGCTTTCTTTATTATGCACCCCATACCCATCCCGTGGGCGGTGGTGTAAAGGATTACAGAGGCACATAATCGGTTCAGGAACTGATTCGTTTAGCTTAGCAAATAACAATGTTTGACGCTAGTTACAAAATTATTAATGTTGTATACACATGTACACACACTCATACATACATGTACATATATATATATATATATATATATATAAATATATATATATATATATATATATATATATATATATATATATATATATATATATATATATATATATATATATATATATATATATATATATATAGACATATGTCGTACCTAGTAGCCAGAACGCACTTCTCAGCTTACTATGCAAGGCCAAATTTGCCTAATAAGCCAAGTTCTCCTGAATTATTATATTTTCTCTAATTTTTTTCTTATGAAATGATAAAGCTACCCATTTCATTATGTATGAGGTCATTTTTTTTTATTGGAGTTAAAATTAACGTAGATATATGACCAAACCTAACCAACCCTACCTAACCTATCTTTATAGGTTAGGTTAGGTTAGGTACCCGAAAAGGTTAGGTTAGGTTAGGTTAGGTAGGTTAGGTAGTCGAAAAACAATTAATTCATGAAAACTTGGCTTATTAGGCAAATCGGGCCTTGCATATTAGGCTGAGAAGTGCGTTCTGGCTACTAGGTACGACATATATATATATATTAGTATATTTTGGTAGCAGTCTTTCCTGTAGACATATATTATTAAATATGACCGAAAAAGTAAGATTAATAATTCTAACACGAATTTTCTCGATCTTTCTTACGTTTCTTTTCACTGTTGATGGTAATTCAAAAATCAATTCTCCAAAATTCATTTTTATTTCTAGTCTGACGCGACACTTGAGCGCGTTTCGTAAAACTTATTACATTTTCAAAGACTTTAGTTTACACACACACACACAACTTTAACTGAATAGAGCTTAAACATCTTCGAGTTTTTTATACCTAGGTATAAAAAACTAAGGTATAAATTTATCTAACACACAGATTCCTGAGCCTACTGGGTTCTGTCATATCTACATTTGAAACTGTGTATGGAGTTAGCCTCCACCACATTACTGCCTAATGCATTCCATTTATTAACTACTCTGACACTGAAAAGTTCTTTCTATAATCTCTGTGGCTCATTTGGGTACTCAGCTTCCACCTGTGTCCCCTTGTGCGTGTACCACATGTGTTAAATAAATGTATGTATGTATGTATGTATGTATGTATGTATGTATGTATGTATGTATGTATGTATGTATGTATGTATGTATGTAAGTAAGGGGAGAGAGAGAGAAAGAGATGAAGACCGAGACAGAGAAATAGATATAGACAGAGTCAGGGAGAGAATGTTAGACACAGGGACGGATAGATAAGGATATGCAAAGTCAGTGAGAGAATGACAGACATAGAGCGAGGAAAGAGACAGAGAGAAAGGCTGACACAGAGAATGTCAGAAACGAGGAGAGGCCGAGACAGAGGGACAGGGACAGACGGATGCAGGGCCAGAGAAGGGACGGGGGAACAGAGGGGGGCAGTGGGACAGAGAGTGAGACAGGGACAGAGGGAGACAGGGACGGAGAGGGGGACAGAGACAGAGGGGCAGGAACAGAGGGACAGAGACAGAGGGACAGGGGGACAGAGAGATGGAAAGGGAGGACAGGGGGACAGGGGGAAAGGGATCGGGGACAGAGGACAGAAAATGTGAGTAGGTGGACAAAGTGAGGGACAGGGGGACAAAGATGGACAGGGGGGCAAAGATGGACAGGGGGACAGGAGGAAAGGGGGGAGATGTATGAGGGGGGAATGCTTGTGAGAGATGGAGAAGGGGTATTTAGAACGGTAAGTTAGAGAGGGGACAACTAAGGCGCATCATTGAAAAGCAAATGAGCATCATTGCAATAGCAGGAGCCACGCACATCTTCAGTCTGCGTTGTTGAGACATTGTCAATTAAGCGGTGTCCAATAGCAGTATCTTCGGTATTTAAGCGATACCTTAAAAAATACTGGAAATATTCAAAGATATTAATCCAGATATTAATTCCCTTGTGCAACGCACACAAGAGGCAACAGCTTCTAGCTCTACAAGCGGCAATATAAAATAGAGAATAGGCGATTGTTTTCACTCATAGTGTAATAAACCCACGGACCCACCCACCCGCTGAAGCCGTAAATGCCAAGACATTACTTCCGTTTAAAATTAAGCCGGAAAAATCCTCAGGTATGTGGAGGATGGTGGAGGCCTTTGATCAACCGCCGACTTCCTGCCCCGTCGACGGGGCCATCAGCCCTCAGCCAAATTCATGTGAAACATGTATGTGTGTGTATTAAATATTTTAATTTATTATTTCCAAGATTTAGCTGTTAACTCTTGGACCCCGCCTTTCTAAGCGTCGGTTGTCTAATGTACCGACTCTCGGCCTCTTTTCCTCCATCATATCTAAACAACATATATTTTTATCTAACACACACACACATCCCCAAGATGCAGCCTTTAGCAGCTTCCTGACATTCAGGTTCCTATTTACTGCAAAGTGAATAGAGGCATTAGTGTGTGTATGTTTGTGTCTGTGTGTGTGTACGTGTGTGTGTGCGTGTGTATACTCACCTAGTTGTGGTTGCGGGGATTGAGCTCTGGCTCTTTGGTCCCACCTCTCAACTGGCAATCAACTGATGTACAGATTCCTGAGCCTACTGGGCTCTATCATATCTGCATTTGAAACTGTGTATGGAGTCAGCCTCCACCACATCACTGCCTAATGCATTCCATCTATTAACTACTCTGACACTGAAAAAGTTCTTTCTAACATCCCAGTGGCTCATTTGGGTACTAAGTTTCCACCTGTGTCCCCTTGTTCGCCTACCACTCGTGTTAAACAGTTTATCTTTATGTACCCTATCAATTGCTCTGAGAATTTTGTAGGTAGTGATCATGTCTCCCCTTACTCTTCTGTCTTCCAGTGTCATGAGGTGGATTTCTCGCAGCCTGTCCTCGTAACTCATGCCTCTTAGCCCTGGGACTAGCCTATTGGCATACCACCAAACTTTTTCAAGCTTCGTCTTGTGCTTGACAAGGTGTGTGTGTGTGTGTGTGTACGTGTATAACATACACGTACTTATGTGGTACGTATGTACTACATAATTGTAAGGCGTTTGCTGAATTAGAAAAGTCGGCTAGCAGTCCACCCTTAACGACACAATTAACTCATTACATAAAAAAATACGTGGTTGTGCAATAGTGTGTGAGAATTGGGGAACTGGTGTGCATTTAGACGACTGGTGAGGACCAACAATGACGTAGAAGGATGGCACCAGCGTCTGAATCAAAGGGCAGTGAGGGACAACTTGGCTTTATATATTTTAATCCCCTTACTATACCGTGAGGCGTCCCTGGTAACCTTGCAATACCAACTGGTTTCTGATCGAAATAAGGAGTGAGCTAGGGAACAGTGATCACAAAGAAATCAGATTTAGCATAGAATGGAATAGACCAGTAGGAGAAAATTCTCTTAAAGTGCCAGATTTTCGAAAAGCTGATTTTAATAGCCTAAGAAATTTTTTGGGTCAAATTGATTGGAAAGTCTTGGGTATGGGGTGTGGACCGGTCTTGGAGCGAGACATGAACCCAGCGATAGGTGACTTAAATAGGGATTTCGATGTGGATTCAATATATAACTTATTTAAGAATATTTTAAAAAAACACATGAACATAGTATACCATACAAATTGAATAGATCGAATACTAATGACCCAAAGTGGATAACAAAGAATTTGAAGAACCTTATAGGTAAAAAGAGAGCTTGGTAAGAACATAAGAACAAAGGCAACTGCAGAAGGCCTGTTGGCCCATACGAGGCAGCTCCTATTTATAACCACCCAATCCCACTCATATACATGTCCAACCCATGCTTGAAACAATCGAGGGACCCCACCTCCACAATGTTACGCGGCAATTGGTTCCACAAATCAACAACCCTGTTACTGAACCAGTATTTACCCAACTCTTTCCTAAATCTAAACTTATCCAATTTATACCCATTGTTTCGTGTTCTGTCTTGTGTTGATACTTTTAATACCCTATTAATATCCCCTTTGTTATGTCCATTCACCCACTTGTAAACCTCTATCATGTCACCCCTAACTCTTCGCCTTTCCAGTGAATGCAACTTAAGCTTTGTTAATCTTTCTTCATATGAAAGATTTCTAATTTGGGGAATTAACTTAGTCATCCTACGCTGGACACGTTCAAGTGAATTTATATCCATTCTATAATATGGCGACCAAAACTGAACTGCATAATCTAAATGGGGCCTAACTAGAGTAAGATTGTTACGGCCCTCTCGGGACGCAACGGGGTTCTTGCTCTGATGTTGTTAGAGGAAGATATATGTATCCGTTCCCGAGCCAGTAGTGGCTATCAAGGGATGAGATCCGTGACGCAAGTAACTTAAAGGGAGTAGGGAAAGAAAGCTAAGAACTTAATATAATATAATGTCCGTCACCAATAAATAATATATAAAACGGTTACACAAGGGGGGGATATTAACACTATACAAGGGGATTAATCCATAATCGTGGTCTTCTGCTGAAGACGCTGGTGCCACACCACTTGGTGCTGAGTCCTTGGTGCTTTCTTCGTGGCCTCACGACGTGTCCTCTGAGAATGCCGAGCCTACCCGGGCCACAGGTCAGCCAAAACGCAGGTCCACTGGGGGCACCGTCGTGGAGGCCGTCAACCACACGTCCAGCCGGTCTGCTGGCAGGTACTGAGCCATCAAGGCTGGTACGGCCACTCCACGAACGATATAAGGGGTACGCCCTAGACAGGAGTCTCGTGTGATATCACAAATCACCCTCCTGTCCTCAATACCCCAGTGGATGATCGTCTCCAACAGTCGGTCCCGGGTAAATCCTTTCACTGCCACTCCACTGGCAGGCTAACACACCACAGTGTTCTTCCGGGGGGACGACGTCACAACAGCTGCAGCAAACTTCACAGTATGGAGACTGGCTGCCTCGGGTAGACTGACTCCAATTCCATCACAGTGGTCCCAGGTCGGCTCTGTAAGCAGACACGTCATCAATAACCGGGACACTAATACACCTCACTTACGGGCTCGGGCACAAACACCTGACGTATCCAGTCCATAGATGGCGCTGTCGTCGGAGCACCACCTCACCAGAGGTCAGGAGCGGCAGTGTTGAGCGCGGAACCAGACTGGAAACTGGTCCTCGAGGCCAGTACACGCTGTCCTCACCAGGTGTCGTCGTCCGTTTGGCGGGGGTTTCGGGAGCTGACCCACAGATGGCGTGGTTGTCACTGCTCCAGGCTCGGACGCTGGATCCGGGTTCGTAACACCTCCCCACCAAAAAGAATTTGGTTTGGGGTTCTATAAAAAGAAACACAAACCAAATTAGTACGGCGACACTGCTCCAAATGGACGCACATGCTTTATAATCTGGAATGGCGAGGCTGTCTCGTCCACAAAACTGTCCTACTGGGCAATTCCGGCACAATGGGAACTTGAAGATTGAAGGCGATGTCCTGTCTGACGTAATCTTCCACGTCTCCACTGCGATGTCAAGCAGGGGCATCATCTCACCTCCCTCGAGTAAGAATCTGTGTAGACACGATGCGATGCGACTCGACACTTCCCTGTGTCGTGGCACCGATGATGGCTGATCACAGACGGCATTTCTGGTACCGGTCCGATGGTCCTTCAGGGGGACAGGAACCTGGAATACAGGGGACTGACAATTCAGAGTGATAGCGACAATGGGCAAGTCAGTACTTACTATACACTCCTCTACTAGGCCCACACCTAGTTCCAACAGGGCTGCTTGCTCACCGAAGATGGCATTCGCTCTGCCCCCGTCAGGTCGACCAACGTTCCATATAACGCTGTATTGAGGCTCAGCAATCACGCGGGGGGTGTCAACCTGTCGGAAACAGTCACTCATATTATCATCTGTCGTACCTCCTGTATCTACCATTACCTTCCAGGTCCCTTCTTCAACTGCAACACTTGCAGTACAAATCTCCAATCCCTGGGACCTCTTCACGATGTTCACGGGAGCCACCATCCTCCGGGTCGTCCACTGATCCTTACTGAGAACACATAGAATACATAGGAGAATAAAACAAAATATCGCTAAGAAACATGGGGCCAATTGAGGGATAAGCTTCCCGAGCCAGTCATGTCCATAGCCGGCAACATCCACACGCCTGGCTTGGACCGAAGAGGGCACTAGACCTTTTGAACACACCGCACCTACCTCTGACGTCTGGGGAATCTCTGGCTGGTTCACTACATGCTGTAACTTGCCATACCGCAAGCACACATCCGCCTTCGCTCCAGACTCTTTGGTATCCGTGGGTGCCTGCACACAAGGCCTCTCTTCTAGCTCAGGTACTTCTGCCATCGTAACCTCATGTTCCTTGTCGAGAGAATCAGGAGACACTGCTAGATCGTTCTCAATCTGTAGGCGAGAGGACAAATTAAACATAGTTACATCCGGGTCTGTCTTTACCTGGACATTACCATTGCCTGTAGACACCTCCGACCTTGCTGTTCTGGTAGACTCGTCCACAACCTTGGGAAGATTGATGCTCCAATCGGTCACCAAGTCGTTGGCTAGTACCACGTCAATCCCAGCCACAGGGAGGGTATCGACTACTGCCAACTCACATGTGCCGCTGAAATAAGGCGAGTCAAGATGTACTGGCACTAAGGGGGCGATGTACTGCGTCCTAGGAAACCCAACCAGGACAACCTCTGGTCTCCCAACCACACTTACTCCCTCGGGTAACGATCTCTTCACGATCAGGGACTGGGCTGCTCCACTATCTCTGAGCACTACAATTGATCTACCAGTATGATCACTCGTTACATACCCGGTTGAAGTGTGAGGGGCCAACAAACTTGGTCCTTCCTGCGTCGTCGTCGACTGGCTTCCTGCTGGTGATGTTCCACAGCTCATCAACATCACCTCCCTTCGTGCGCTGCCACCTCTTTTGCCTCGGCACCTAGCAGCTACGTGCCCTTTCTGCCCACAAGTCCAGCACACCAGGTTCCTCCTCGGACTACGGTGTTTCGGACTGCTAGGACTTGTTCTTCGAGGGCTACTTGGGGGCGTCTTCTTAGCGCTTTGTGGGACGGGTCTTTCTTCTTCATCATGAGGTCTGTCGAACCGGCGCTGGTAATTCCTTGGGACGTACTTAGCAGACGGCCTATGAGTCAGGATGTACTCTTCAGCCATGGTGGCTGCTGCACTCAAGGTCTCTACCTGCTGTTCCTCTAAGTACGTCTTCAGGTCTCCAGATAAACAATCCTTGAAGTCCTCGAGCAGGATCAGCTGCTCGAGGTCTTCCTTGGTCTCCACCTTCCGAGAGGCACACCATTCCTGGAAAAGTCGCTCCTTGATTGTGGCGAATTCGGTGAAAGTGTGCTCTGAGGTCTTCTTCAGGTTTCGGAACTTCTGCCTGTACGCCTCAGGTACCAATTGGTACGCCATGAGCACAACCTTCTTCACCATATCGTAATCGCCGGAGTCGTCAAGGGATAACGTAGAGTAGGCGATTTGGGCCTTCCCAGTCAAGACTGACTGTATCATGATGGCCCAATTCTCCCTTGGCCACTCCAAAGAGGCAGCGACTTTCTCGAAGGCTGCAAAGAACTTCGAGACTTCCCTCTCATTGAATTTGGGGACCATTTTGATATTCCTTACCGGATCGAAACCGCTTACTCCAGTTTGTCTCTGTCCAGCGCCTAATCGTAATACTTCTAGTTCATGTTGTCTCTGTCTTTCTTTTTCTTCTCTTTCTCGTTCTTCTCTCTCTCTTTCTCGTTCTTCTCTCTCTCGTTTCTCTTCTCTTTCTCGTTCTTCTCTCTCTCTTTCTCGTTCTTCTCTTCTTTCTTCTCTTTCTAATTCTAAACGCCTCATCGCCAATTCTTTTTCTTTCATCTCCATTTCTTTATCTTGTCTCTCTCGTTCCATTTCTAATTTCTTCCATTCTATTTCACGATTGATCTCTAGGGCACGCATTTTGACTGTTAGGAAGCTGATATTAAGCTCACCTGCATCACTATCAACGTCGCTGCCCTTATCTTCCTTTTCCGTGGAAGCTATCTCCTCACCTTCCCTTGTACTAGGAGTCTCGCCTTCCTGTTTCTCTTCTGCCTTCAGGTGCCGGTGAACCTTGGACAAGATCTCCACACGGGAATCACTGGCACGGATCTTGATCTCCAGATAGGCGCTCACTAGTACAAGCTCTGGTTTGCTCAGATACTTTAATCTGGCAAGACAGTCCACTCTATTCAGAAAAGCCTGAACATCGTCCAGATCATCGATGGTAGCTTTGTCTGCCATTGTCACAGATGGAACACTTAACGAGCACTTAACACACTGCTTACACGTTAGCACTTAGTCACTCTGAGCACCGCACAGGACGTATAACGTCACAATCGTCACACACAGGGGGAATTATTTACAGGGATTACGCCACTTCACCACCCCTGTCAAACATACTTAACAAGGGGACGGATCCCGCTGGGGATGCCAATTATGTTACGGCCCTCTCGGGACGCAACGGGGTTCTTGCTCTGATGTTGTTAGAGGAAGATATATGTATCCGTTCCCGAGCCAGTAGTGGCTATCAAGGGATGAGATCCGTGATGCAAGTAACTTAAAGGGAGTAGGGAAAGAAAGCTAAAAACTTAATATAATATAATGTCCGTCACCAATAAATAATATATAAAACGGTTACACAAGGGGGGGGATATTAACACTATACAAGGGGATTAATCCATAATCGTGGTCTTCTGCTGAAGACGCTGGTGCCACACCACTTGGTGCTGAGTCCTTGGTGCTTTCTTCGTGGCCTCACGACGTGTCCTCTGAAAATGCCGAGCCTACCCGGGCCACAGGTCAGCCAAAACGCAGGTCCACTGGGGGCACCGTCGTGGAGGCCGTCAACCACACGTCCAGCTGGTCTGCTGGCAGGTACTGAGCCACCAAGGCTGGTACGGCCACTCCACGAACGATATAAGGGGTACGCCCTAGACAGGAGTCTCGTGTGATATCACAAATCACCCTCCTGTCCTCAATACCCCAGTGGATGATCGTCTCCAACAGTCGGTCCCGGGTAAATCCTTTCACTGCCACTCCACTGGCAGGCTAACACACCACAGTGTTCTTCCGGGGGGACGACGTCACAACAGCTGCAGCAAACTTCACAGTATGGAGACTGGCTGCCTCGGGTAGACTGACTCCACTTCCATCACAGTGGTCCCAGGTCGGCTCTGTAAGCAGACACGTCATCAATAACCGGGACACTAATACACCTCACTTACGGGCTCGGGCACAAACACCTGACGTATCCAGTCCATAGATGGCGCTGTCGTCGGAGCACCACCTCACCAGAGGTCAGGAGCGGCAGTGTTGAGCGCGGAACCAGACTGGAAACTGGTCCTCGAGGCCAGTACACGCTGTCCTCACCAGGTGTCGTCGTCCGTTTGGCGGGGGTTTCGGGAGCTGACCCACAGATGGCGTGGTTGTCACTGCTCCAGGCTCGGACGCTGGATCCGGGTTCGTAACAAAGATATAGCTTGAGAACCACACCAGGTGTCTTGTTACTAACGCTGCGATTAATAAATCCAAGTGTCCGATTTGCCTTATTACGAACATTTATGCATTGATCCTTTTGTTTTAAATTCTTACTAATCATAACTCCCAGATCCCTTTCGCAATTCGACTTCGCAATCTCAACACCATCTAGGTCGTATCTTGTAACCCTATCATCATTACCTAACCTCAGAACTTTACATTTATCAGCATTACACTGCATCTGCCAATCCTTCGACCATTTCAAAACCCTATCTAGATCAACTTGAAGTGATAGTGAGTCCTCCTCCGAATTAATTTCCCTACCGATTTTCGTATCATCGGCAAATTTGCAAATGTTGCTACTCAAACCTGAATCTAAATCATTTATATATAATATAAACAACAGGGGTCCCAGGACAGAGCCTTGAGGCACCCCACTTACAACATTTTCCCACTCTGACTTGATTCCATTTATACTAACTCTCTGTTTCCTTTGGTATAGCCATGCCCTAATCCAGCTTAATATAGCACCCCCAATACCATGAGACTCTTTAATCAGTCTTTCATGTGGCACTGTATCAAAAGCTTTGCTAAAGTCAAGGTACACACCATCGCAATCCTTACCACTATCAACTGCCTCAACAATGCTAGAATAAAAAGATAACAAATTTGTTAAACATGAACGGCCATTTATAAAACCATGTTGCGACTCAATTATTAATTTATGTTTTTCAAGATGAAGACGAATTTTATTTGCTATTATAGATTCGAGTAACTTTCCCACAATAGACGTTAGGCTAATTGGTCGATAGTTAGACGCAAGTGATCTATCTCCTTTCTTAAAAACTGGTATCACATTAGCAACTTTCCTAAACTCTGGCACTCTGCCTGACTCTATTGATTTATTAAATATGGTTGACAGTGGGTCACAAAGCTCCTCTTTGCATTCTTTAAGCACCCTGGCAAACACTTCATCCGGCCCTGGGGATTTGTTTGGTTTGAGTTTTACTATTTGTTTAAGAACATCCTCCCTGGTAACTGTTAAACTCGTCAACCTGTCCTCGTCCCTACCCACATAGACTTGTTCGGCTGAAGGCATATTGTTAAGTTCCTCTTTAGTAAATACAGATACAAAATATTTATTAAAAATACTACTCATCTCTTCATCACTATCTGTTATTTGACCTGTCTCAGTTTTTAATGGACCTATCCTTTCCCTAGTCTTAGTACGATATAACTGAAAAAACCCTTTAGGATTTGTCTTTGCTTGCCCTGCTATGCGAACTTCATAGTTTCTTTTTGCTTTCCTTATCTCTTTTTTAACATTTCTAACCAGTTGTACGAATTCCTGTTCTAAAGTGACCTCCCCATTTTTAATCCTTTTGTACCAAGCTCTCTTTTTACCTATAAGGTTCTTCAAATTCTTTGTTATCCACTTTGGGTCATTGGTATTCGATCTATTCAATTTGTATGGTATACTACGTTCCTGTGCTTTGTTTAGAATATTCCTAAACAAGTTATATATTGAATCCACATCGAAATCCCCATCCACGTCACCCATCGCCGGGCCCATGTCTCGCTCCAAGACCGGCCCCCACCCCACACCCAAGACTTTCCAATCAATTTGACCCAAAAAATTTCTAAGGCTACAAAAATCAACTTTTCGAAAGTCTGGCACTTTAACAGAATTTTCTCCTACAGGTCTATTCCATTCTATGCTAAATCTGATTTCTTTGTGATCACTGTTCCCTAGCTCACTCCCTATTTCGATGTCATTAACTTGTGTTTCCCTGTTAGTTAACACTAAATCTAAAATATTATTTTCCCGTGTTGGTTCCTTAATGTTTTGCGTAAGAAAGCAATCGTCAATTAATTCTAGAAAATCTTCTGATTCACTATTCCCTGTTTTGTTCAACCAGTTTATTCCACTAAAATTAAAGTCACCCATGACGTAAATACTGTTAGATCTAGATGCCCTAGATATTTCATCCCATAGATGCTTTGCTTCCATTCTGTCTAAATTTGGTAGCCTATATATAACTCCTATTATAATATTATTTGCTTTTTCGTATAATTCTATCCAAATAGTTTCTGTGTGTGGCTCAGTTTTGATTCCCTCTTTGAGACTACATTTCAAATTGTCCCTAACATATATGGCTACTCCCCCTCCTCGTCTAATATATCTATCTGTGTGAAATAGTTTAAATCCATTTATTTGATATTCAGCTAATAGTTCTCTATTTTCTACATTCATCCACGTTTCGGTAAGTGCAATAATATATATTTTTTCTGTGCAGACAAGAGCATTTAATTCGTTAATTTTATTTCTTAGACTTCTACTGTTAGTGTAATATACCCTAAGTTAATTGTTATTTTGAGGCCCTTCTCTTTCCCTGATCATTTTGCCAATTCCTTTCTCCCACAAACACATACTTTTATTACCTCCTTCTTCCAAATCAATTCCCATACCTCTATCTACTAACAGTTTAAACCCAAACAAACACCTCTAACCACTTCTTCCAACGAGTTCGCAACAGCAACAACCCCAGCTCTCGATAGATGCACCCCATCACGAGCATACATTTCATTTCTTCCATAGAAGTGTTCCCAGTTGTCTATGAAAGATATTGCATTTGATTTGCAATATCTTTCCAGCCGGCAATTGACACCAAGTGCCCTCGATATCCATTCATTTCCTACTCCCTTTCTTGGAAGAATGCCACATATGATCGGGATTCCTCCCTTGCTCCTAACTAATTCAATGGCTGTCCTGAATCTCTGTATTAGTTCCTCACTCCTAACTCGTCCAACATCATTACCCCCTGCACTAATACAAATAATGGGTTTGTTTCCATTTCCTGTCATAATATCATTCATGTTTCCAACAATATCACCAATTCCAGCTCCCGGATAGCAAACCCTTAATCTGTTCCCCCTATCTCTGACACAAAACGTTCTGTCTAAATACCTCACCTGGGAGTCTCCCACAACCAAAATTCGCTTCGATTCTACCTTTTCCTTTCGAGCAGTTTGATGGACCTGCGCTTCAATGCTCCGGTACAAAAGGATTAAAAATGGGGAGGTCACTTTAGAACAGGAATTCGTACAACTGGTTAGAAATGTTAAAAATGAGATAAGGAAAGCAAAAAGAAACTATGAAGTTCGCATAGCAGGGCAAGCAAAGACAAATCCCAAAGGTTTTTTTCAGTTATATCGTACTAAGACTAGGGAAAGGATAGGTCCATTAAAAACTGAGACAGGTCAAATAACAGATAGTGATGAAGAGATGAGTAGTATTTTTAATAAATATTTTGTATCTGTATTTACTAAAGAGGAACTTAACAATATGCCTTCAGCCGAACAAGTCTATGTGGGTGGGGACGAGGACAGGTTGACGAGTTTAGCAGTTACCAGGGAGGATGTTCTTAAACAAATAGTAAAACTCAAACCAAACAAATCCCCAGGGCCGGATGAAGTGTTTGCCAGGGTGCTTAAAGAATGCAAAGAGGAGCTTTGTGACCCACTGTCAACCATATTTAATAAATCAATAGAGTCAAGCAGAGTGCCAGAGTTTTGGAAAGTTGCTAATGTGATACCAGTTTAAAAGAAAGGAGATAGATCACTTGCGTCTAACTATCGACCAATTAGCCTAACGTCTATTGTGGGAAAGTTACTCGAATATATAATAGCAAATAAAATTCGTCTTCATCTTGAAAAACATAAATTAATAATTGAGTCGCAACATGGTTTTATAAATGGCCGTTCATGTTAAACAAATTTGTTATCTTTTTATTCTAGCATAGTTGAGGCAGTTGATAGTGGTAAGGATTGTGATGTTGTGTACCTTGACTTTAGCAAAGCTTTTGATACAGTGCCACATGAAAGACTGATTAAAAAGATAGAGTCTCATGGTATTGGGGGTGCTATATTAAGCTGGATTAGGGCATGGCTATACCAAAGGAAACAGAGAGTTAGTATAAATGGAATCAAGTCAGTGTGGGAAAATGTTGTAAGTGGAGTGCCTCAAGGCTCTGTCCTGGGACCTCTGTTGCTTATAATATATATAAATGATTTAGATTCAGGTTTGAGTAGCAACATTTGCAAATTTGCCGATGATACGAAAATCGGTAGGGAAATTAATTCGGAGGAGAACTCATTTTCACTTCAAGTTGATCTAGATAGGGTTTTGAAATGGTCAAAGGATTGGCAGATGCAGTTTAATGCTGATAAATGTAAAGTTCTGAGGTTAGGTAATGATGATAGAGTTACAAGATACGAGCTAGATGGTGTTGAGATTGCGAAGTCGGATTGCGAAAGGGATCTGGGAGTTATGATTAGTAAGAATTTAAAACAAAAGGATCAATGCATAAATGTTCGTAATAAGGCAAATTGGACACTTGGATTTATTAATCGCAGCGTTAGTAACAAGACACCTGGTGTGGTTCTCAAGCTATATCTTGCTCTAGTTAGGCCCCATTTAGATTATGCAGTTCAGTTTTGGTAGCCATATTATAAAATGGATATAAATTCACTTGAACGTGTCCAGCGTAGGATGACTAAGTTAATTCCCCAAATTAGAAATCTTTCATATGAAGAAAGATTAACAAAGCTTAAGTTGCATTCACTGGAAAGGCGAAGAGTTAGGGGTGACATGATAGAGGTTTACAAGTGGGTGAATGGACATAACAAAGGGGATATTAATAGGGTATCAAAAGTATCAACACAAGACAGAACACGAAACAATGGGTATAAATTGGATAAGTTTAGATTTAGGAAAGACTTGGGTAAATACTGGTTCAGTAACAGGGTTGTTGATTTGTGGAACCAATTACCGCGTAACGTGCTGGAGGTGGGGTCCCTCGATTGTTTCAAGCGCGGGTTGGACAAGTATATGAGTGGGATTGGGTGGGTATAAATAGGAGCTGCCTCGTATGGGCCAATAGGCCTTCTGCAGTTGCCTTTGTTCTTATGTTCTTATCTTACAGTACTCAAGTATATCATTCGTAGCACAGGGACTCCCACTCCCTTTCCACAGCATGCCAAGGCCTTCAGAGGTTGTAATCTCTTCCGACATTGACCCAACAGTCTGTTCATCTCAGCTTCCAAACTCTCATGGGTATATGCAACGTATATGCCTAAATATTTATATATATTAACTCTCTCTATATTTTTACCGTTTATTTTCAATATAATGGGCCTCCGACTTCTACATTCAAACTTAGTTTTGTTTTCATTACCCACCAGTCCCATATGTTAGTTTAGTTCATTTATTATGCACCCCATACCCATCTTGTGGGCGGTAGTGGAAAGGGTTACAGAGGCACATAATGGGCTCAGGGACTGAACCCCACAATTCATTTAGCTAAAAAAGTTACAATCTTGATGAGCTAGTTACAAAATTCAATATAAGTCATCACATCAACAATGGGTTCGAGATCGACCTCAAGTACAGGTTCTAAATTAAGCAACTGACATATGTGGAGAGCTAGTGTCAAAATTTATATGTTTGTCCTGCACACCGCCCCCCATCCAGTGGGCAGCGGTGGATAGGTTACAATCACTTAGTTACTACCTACAGTTAGCAAACTGGGGATATTTGGCTAAAATTTCTGGTAGCAGATCATTTTGAATGAAATATTGACACATCGCTGGAATATTGGTTATAGAATTGTCTCTAAGTTCACGTATCTTTTCGCACTCCATCACATAGTGACGGAGGGTGTGCGAATAATTTTGTTGACACAGTTTACATTTGGTCAGGTCTACATCAGCAGATAATGAGAATTCCGAGAGATACTTGTAACCGAGTCTAAGCGGAGCAGTAGTAACATCTAGAAGTCTGCTGATTTTATTGGATGATCCATAGATGTGTGTCTCTTCTTGCATGATAGTATGATGATAGATGGAATTACTGGTGTCAATTTCACTTTGCCTCAGATCTACAAGATCTTGTTGAAGTTCTCGGTGTACTACTGCTCTCAGATTGCTCATTGACAATCCAAGGTTACACTCAACGGCTCCTTTAAAGGCAGATTCTTTGGCTAACTTATCAGCTCTATCATGCATTCGGAGCCCAACATGAGATGGAGATCACATGAAATGGACTCTGTTACCATCCTTTATAATTGTGTTGTATTTGTGTCTAGCTTCGGACACGAGAATGTTACAGTTATGTCTTAAAGAGTTGAGAGCATTTAAGGATAATAAGGAGTCACTTACAATTAATGTATCAAGTTTTGAGACTTGTACACATTTCAGTGCAAGGATCAAGGCAAATAGTTCAGTCTTAAGGGTAGAGGCCCAGTTGTTTATACGGACTCCCCACTCAAAGTATAGGCCATCGCCCATTGTCAACTGCACTTCCAGCTGCACTCGTGGTGCGGTGTAGGGAACCATTAGTGTATATAATTTGAGAGAGAGAATGCTCTGTGTACAGAGCATCAATATGGCTTAAGGCGTTGAGCTTTGCCTCAAGACGAAGCTTGGGCTGATCTCTAATTTGCTTCTTGGGTGGAAAGGGAGGGATTAAAACTGGAAAGGGTGTAACCTCCCACGGTGCAGGAAAGTGCCGTTGTTGTTTCTCTTGGTACAAATCATGAACCTGATACATTCTGAGTTGAGTTCCAGTTTTTGTTATCCATTTGGAACAATGCTGATCTTCAATAAAGAAATTCTGGAGGGCTTCTGTGCAAGGATTAGGATGAGTTAGCCTAAGCATTTTTATACCAATTTGACAGTTAATTTCAGTAACACGATCAACAACGCTCAGAATATTAAGTTCCTTTCTCATATTAAGTATCTTTGTGGTACGAGTGCACCCAAGGATTATCCTCAAGGCTTCGTTCTGCAATTTTTCAAGCCCTCCAAGCTTTCTTTCAGGCATCAAAACAAGCAGAGGTGCAACATAATCCACTAAAGATCTGATGTATGCAAAGTACATCATTTTGACAATTCTGACATTGGCACCATAGCCTGAGTGATAACCTGCAACAGCCTTGAGAGCTCGGAGCCTCTCTTTATACTGACGACAGAGTCTGAATACAACAGGACCATACAGTGGCACCTCAAGGCCAAGGTATTTGAATCTGTTTACATAGTCAAGCTGGGAGCCATCAGACAGTTGCATCTTGCGAACAGCTCCTCCCTGCCTGGGTGGGCGCCGATTTAGTATCTTTGTTTTCTCTGCTGAGATAATTAAACCTAGGTCCTGACATGAGTCTAATACAGAGTTAAGAGTGTTCTGCGTATTAGCATACCCAGTGGTGTGTATCATTATATCATCAGCATAGCTAATGATGTGGACGTTGGGTTTGCTCGGTATAGAGTTTAACAGCGTGTTTATTAAGATATTAAATAAGGTAGGACTGAGGACACCACCCTGCGGGGTACCTAGTTCAAAGTCTCTTGTTACACTCCTATGCCCCTGGAAAAATACAGATGACTTCCTGTTGGATAAGTAACCCCTGATCCAACAAAGAAGCCGACCACCAATATTCATTCTTGCAAGCTCACTCAAGATAACATGTCTATTTGCAATATCAAAGGCAGACTTAAGATCTAGGAAGGTGGTATATGACTTTTCAGTGTGCAGGGTAAGAAAGGTGGTGATGCAATGATGCACACTCTTTCCATGCATGAAGCCATATATCTGGGGGGATAGCATGGTTCTTATTCTATGGAGGAGACGGTTTAGGACCATTCTCTCGAATGTTTTACAAATGCAGCTAGTAAGGGAAATTGGGCGGAAAGCATTCTCTTGATTTGGCTTGGGAATTGGAATGATTATACTGTTGGTCCAAGAGTTAGGAAGCTCCCCAGTAACATAGCTCATATTATACAGCTCAAGCAGGGGGTTCCCTGGTACTAAAGGGAGCAGACGCAATATGTCATAAGTGATACCATCTTCACCGGGGGGATGTGGCTTTGCCTTTGTTTAGGGCCGCGAGTAATTCAAACTCAGTAAATGGCACGTTGCATTCATCTTCCTTGTGGAGCATGAAGTCAACGAGCCTTTCTCGGTCTCCGTAACCAGCATTTAATCTGAACTGTATGTCTGGGGGAAGATTATTGAAGCTAGAGGTGGTTGCCCAAGCATCGACTAACTCGTTTGCTCTGTGTAGAGGGTGAGGGTGTGCTACTTGGCCGATCTTATCGCCTTTAATTCTTTTAATATCCTTCCATGCCTGGCTGAGGGGGGTGTGAGAGTTGAGACTGTTAACAAAAGTTTCCCAGTTATCTTGCCTGAGCTCTGTCATGCGCTCCCTCGCCTTGGCTAGGGCTGTCTGAAAGAGCTTGAGCATTGTTGCCGTACGTGTTTCCCTATATGCAAGCCCAACTCGTCTGGCAGTGCGTTTCAAAGTACGCAGTTTGGGGTCATTGTAATAGGCATGGCGTTTATTACCTTTCATATCGTTCCGACTATTGGATGGTGCAGGGGGCCGACCTAAAGGGTCAGCAAACATCTGAATGCTCTGTACTAGACCGTCGTTAAATGTCTGGACTGTGGAGGGATCATAAGTGCTGTACCACTCTGACACATGAGCAACAAAGTCTTCACGTCGAGCAGGAGGAACACTGAGCCGTTTGTGTTTGAAAGTTCCACCGGGCAGGATGGTATTTCCTATACATAGATTAGTCAATCTAGAGTGATGATCCGACAACAAATCTGTTACAATAGATGATGTGCACCAGACGTGAGAGACGTTGAAACCAACACAGAGGTCTAGAATGCCTCCACAAATATGCGTGGGTTCAAGGTCACCCACAATCTGCACATCTTGGTGACTATTTAGTAGCGACAGCAGTTGATTCCCGTTACCGTTACTGAAGCGAGAGCCACCAATGTCCTTGTGTCTAGCATTGTAGTCACCAAGAATGATGGTTGGCTCTGCTTGAGCGCAGGCCGGAAGATCAATATAATTTAACTTTCCTGCTGGAGCATATAGATTAAATACATTGAGAACAGAGTTGCCCACATAGATCCTCACTCCATGATACTGTTGACCGGCAGTTTGTTTTTCTGGCAGAAGTTGATGGGGTAGGGATTGTTTGATGTATAGAATGCAAGAGTTACTGGATCTGAGGTTGTAAGAAACAAATGAGGGCAATTTCGGGGGTGAGGATCTTGCGGGAACTCTGCACTCCTGGAGACATACAATATCGATGTGTTCAGTTGTTACTTTGTGATGTAAATCTGAGAACCTTTTTTTGAGGGATGCAATGTTCCAGCTAAGGATGGATAACTTAGTTAATTGTGCATTTAATGTCAGCATTATATATTGATATTATTAGTTCACTTAATATATATTATCTATATACATATTATCTATTGCACTACGGTATAAGTCCAGGAACATTTCTTAGTTTATTACCAATGCCACACATTTGCATCCAATGGTCTAGTACAATTTGTCTGTCATTTCCACCTATAGAGTCGTTTTGAACATACTTTAGCACAACTTTGGCAGTTAACTTGCGTGGAAGGACTCCACTACACAAGATTTCAAGATCACTAGAAGTTTCCCCGGATAGGCAAGCGAACACATGTTTGGAGGGTTCAGGGGTGGAAGGGGGAGTTTGGCAGTCATTGCTTACAAGTCCCCTCATACGCGCGAGCATCATCGAAATATCGCTGGTGGATTTTTTCTCATGTTGGAGTTGCTCTTGCAGCCGCTCCGTTTGCTGCTGTGACTGCTGCTGGTGTTCCTGCAACCGGTCACGAAGGGCAACCACTGCTTGAACAGTGGAGCCACCCAAGGGCGAGGTGGTAGGGAGGCTGAGGTTACGATCTGTCTCATTTTGATCCAGTTCCTTATCCCCTACTTCCAGTTGACTGTGGGGTCCAGTGAACTCTAATGTCAATCCTGACCTTAAAAGCTTCCTAGAAGGTTGTAACAGATCCCATGAGCACCACACCAGAAACAAATACCTATTTGATATTCCAAGAGTAAAACTTAGTCAAACTAGAAATGCTTTACAAATCAAGGGACCTGGAATGTGGAATGACCTTCCTAATTATGTTAAAGACTGTACCTCTTCCAACCAGTTTACGATGAAAACTAAGTACTACCTAATTAACTCAATGCAACCTACCTCACCCCTAAATGTCAACCCATGTCTTCTATTTTAAACAATGCTGTTTTGTTGACCAAATTTTATTTTTGCTTTTTTTTCAGCCATGTTTCCCCCCCCCCCTTTTCCATTTTTTCTTATTTTTTCTCAACACAATTTATACTTTAATCTCAATAAGTATTAAGTTTTAGTCTTGTAACACGGATAAGGTTCCCTCTCTCTTTACTTTTCTTCTCTCACCTTCAGCCGTATTCTTTATTCACTAACTTAAACCAAGGAACCCCAGAGCTACACTTCAGCCGACCCCACGCCACGTGGTCTTAAGCCGCTTGAACGGATTAAGATTCTACAATCCTTATGACGTGAAATAGACTTCTAGCAAAACTCTAGAATCGCCTTGCGCTGCCACCACCAGACCATTACCACTGAGCAATGACCGAGGTCTGGATCGATCATGCTAATCAATGAACCTTGGGGCTTGATCCCCACTAGTAATATAGGGGACGGTTGAATTTTTACATTAAAAGTGCAGAATTATCAAAATCAAAGGGATAATGAATTCTTACTTGGTGTTAGAATCTGCGGCCCAACTCGACTCGGCCTCGTGGGCACCACATGGTCCGGAAACATGTAAACAATATTACAAATATGGAAATTAATAAAAAGACAAATTTACTAGCTAAATGGTGAAATGACTGGTGAAAGGAGAAGAGAGTTTGGATAGCTGCCTGAGAGATATGTGTTAATATATGTCTGAGTCTGTGGGATTTTTCTGGCAAGATTTGTTGGACACTCTGGCTGGATTAGCTGGCAAGATTAGTTGGACAAACTACTGCTGCGGTTCTCCTTGTGCACCGTTGATGTTATTTACTATATTCATATGTATTTAATTCTAACTCGTATATCTTGTCTTGCCTTGTGAATTTGCAGCCTTCGCCTATTTTCTTTACTTAACACTCTCCTGAGTTGAACTTTAGCAGGCTTTTCTAGACCTTTCCTCCAGTTTGTCCAGGTCTTCCTGTAGTAGTGAATGTCTGCGATCACCTGCAAGGTGACTTAGTGTTATCTACAAGACGACTTCTTGATGCCTGCACGATGCCTCTTTGTTGGCGCCTTCCTGTTCCAGGATAATTACAAGATGATCTCCAGACATATGAAGACTCACATGAAGGTGCATGCGGATGAGAGACCTTTTCAATGTGCCGAGTGTGGCAAAAAGTTTAGAGAACGTGGAACTATAATAAGGCACATGTTAGTGCATTCAGGTGACAAACCACATGAATGTCCAGAGTGTGGGAAGAGATTCAGCCATCGTGGAAGTATGAAGACTCATATGAAGGTGCATGCGGATGAGAGACCTTTTCAATGTGCCGAGTGTGGCAAAAAATTTAGATTACGTGGCACTATAATACAACACATGTTAGTGCATTCAGGTGACAAACCACATGAATGTCCAGTGTGTGGGAAAGGATTCAGTCGTCCTGGACATATGAAGAGGCACAAGATGATACATGCAGATAATAGGCTAAACACTTTGAGTGTGGAAGATAATTAAGAGAATGTTGAAGGATAATGAGGCACATAATTGTATATTAACTTACCTTTAATCTAACAGTGTGCTATCACAATGTCAGTTGGATGTTCTTCAGAGGTAATTATATTTTGCTTGAGAAATACACTTCACAATGAAAGGTAAAGATATGAAGATATTTTATTATATTGTTCTTTTATGAAAGTTAGATGACCAAGCAAGAACTAGAGAAGCTGTCGCTAGGAAAACTCAAAATTGCTTATAAGTACTGTATAGAAATATCTCTTTAATTTAGCAAAGGTAAAACAAAGCTTTAAATGTTTTTCTTCATATTTATGTAAATAATGTGCTTCCTTTTTTTGCTTCCTGTGGAAATTTATTTAAAATGTAATATACTCTGTAGCTAAGTTATGGACATTTTTGTTGTAATATTTTTTTTTTTATTTAGCATTGGAGTTGGTGAAGAAGACAACCTGAGATGTACTTAAGGTGAGACCATTTGATTGGTAAGGAAATGTATATTAATCAAGGAATTTTCTCATCAGATTCATATGCAAACTGATGTCCATTTTTCATTTTTTGTTTAGGCCTATTTATGAGTTCTATTCTTGATTATAAATATTTCACCGAAGAGTATATTGAAGGCTGATTGGCATTTATAGCTGTCAGTCAAGTTAATATGAAATTTAAATTTATATTACTCTAGAAATTTATCACTCTAAATTTACCAGAAATTTATTACTCTAGCCTAACTTTATCAGTTATACTGTACTGTAATTGTCTGGGAATAATATTTTACCCGATTTACCAGAGGGCCACTAACCCGAGTGGCCTCGATGAGAACAGGAAGTCGTCGGCTTGTTGAAGGTTCCCTCCCAACCATTTGCCTTCATGATTTTTTCCAGGTATATTTTGAAATTCTGCACAGTTTTGGCAGTTATGGCTTTGGTGGATAGGCAGTTCCATTGATGAATAACCCTGTTGGTGAAAATGCCTGATTCAAAGTTATATTAGCCTGATTGGCAATTATATTAGCCTGACTCAGTTTATATAAAAAATTTATATCAAAGAGATATTTATTTATGTTGTGGTGCTTGTGGGTTCTATTACATCTATCAATAGAGAGTTTCAGATCAGGGTTAGCATTTATTTATTTATTTATTTATTTATTTATTTATTTATTTATTTATTAATGCATATACAAGAATGTACATAAGGAATGTGAGGATACAAATATGGTAATTACAGTTTTGTAAAGCCACTAGCACGTGCAGCGTTTCGGGCAGGTCCTTAATCTAAGAAAATTTTAAGGAGGTAAATACTTGCAAAATTTATAGACAAAAAAATTATATAAGTTACATGAAATGAAAAAAAAATATGAGAGAAAATTGTAGGTACAGTATATTAAAGCACATAGGTAGCTAAGATTGATTGCAATGACAGCTTGAATGGTAGTTGACAAAAATTGGTAGGCACAATACAGCAGAAACAATATAAGATTGATTGCAATGACAGCTTGAATGGTAGTTGACAAAAATTGGTAGTCACAATACAGCATATGGCTAGCACATAAAAGAAGACAGCAATGAACACAATGATAAGGTTGTTTGATATTACATACAAATTAGGAGATTGGGTAACACTAGGTACAGAGCAAATTTAAAGCTCAGTGTAGGAAACTTAAGAAGATGAAGTTAGGTACTTTTTGGTTTTGCTTTTAAATAAGGCAAAAGTTTTACAGTTTTTCAATTCACTAGGGAGTGAGTTCCATAGACTAGGCTCCTAATTTGCATAGAGTGTTTACACAGATTAAGTTTGACCCTGGGGATATCAAAGAGATATTTATTTCTGGTGTGGTGATAATGGGTCCTATTACATCTGTCCAGGGAGAGTTTCAGAGCATGGTTTGCATTTAAGAACAGGGTTTTGTAAATGTAATTGACACAAGAGAATGTGTGGAGGGAGTTAATATTTAGCAAGTTTAGGGATTTAAACAAGGGAGCTGAGTGTTGTCTGAAAGCAGAGTTAGTTATTATTCTGATAGCAGATTTTTGCTGTATGATGATGGGCTTAAGGTGGTTTGCAGTGGTAGACCCCCATGCACAGATACCATAATTAAGATAGGGGTAGATTAGTGCATAATATAGTGAGAGGAGAGCAGAGTTAGGAACATAATATCTGATTTTGGAGAGTATACCAACTGTCTTAGAGACTTTCTTAGTTATGTGTTGAATGTGGGTTTATTTTAGGTTGAATTTAGGAACAAGGTTTTGTATTGTAAATAGCACAAGAGAATGTGTACAGCGAGTGTATATGTAGCATGTTCAGGGATTTAAACAGAGGTTGGGTGTTGTTTGAAGACAGTTTTATTGTTCTGATAGCAGATTTTCCTTGGGTGATGATTGGCTTGAGGTAATTTGCAGTGGATGAATGAACCACATGCATAGATACTGTATGTTGAGATACCACCCCTAATTTACAAATAAAGCCTGTAGATTTTTAGCTCCAGCCATTGCATTGCTCTACAACAAATTATTTGAACTCTAAACCTTTCCTGATATTTTGAGAAAAAAAACAAGAGTAACCCTAGTCCATAAAAGCAGCAATCTCACTGAAGTCAACAATTATAGACCAATATCAATTCTGCCGATTCTGTCTAAAATATTTTAAAGACTTAATTTACATGCAGCCTTACTCCTGTTTATATTAAGTTCTTGCCATAATGGCTTCAGGCCCAAAAAAGGACCAATCATGCCTGGTTAGTTTGATTAATTTCATATATGCAGCTCTTGGAAAAAATGAGTACCTTATTCATTTATTTGTTGACCTACATAAGACTTTTTGACACTGTAAACACAAAAACTTTCTTAAATTGCAACATTACGGAGTAAGAAGTCACTCCCTCCAATACCTACAATCTTACCTCAGTGACAGACTCCAGTATATCTCTGTGAATGATTCCAATTTTCCCACTCTACCCATTAACACTGGTGTCCCACCGGGCAGTATTCTTTGCCCTCTCGTCTTTTTCATCTCTTCCCTCCCTTTCCAGCCCATTTCCATTTTGAGGGGGCTTGGATGGTGGATGCTAGAGTGTGATGTTCCATGGGAAAGTGTCCTCAGTCCTTTTGAAGCCTTATACTCCTGCTGCCTTCTTCACTAATTGTGCTGAATGCTTTTTCCTACTAAGTTTAATTTTTCCTTCCCAATTCTCCTTTTTAATTGCTATTTCCTGGCGACTTTTTGCTATTCTTGATCATTCTTTTAGATGTCGTCTTCTGTTTTGACACTGGGTGTTAGGTGAGGCACAGTCTCTCATCCGTAAAACTGTGGTACCCGAAATTGTTGAGCAAAGGGACACTTTTATTGTCACTCTTTTCCTTCCTTGCTGAGCCCAATCTTGACGGACTGATGGTTCTTAAAGTGGTGATTGCAGGGCATATATCCACGATGCACCCCTGGGGGGAGCCCACGTCTTATCGGGTGTTCTATCCTCTAATTGTGGCGCCATGGTGGGTATGGGGGCTTGTTTGTTGATGAAATGATTACCTGTTCATTTACATGCTGATATCTGACCCTTATTGTTAACTTCTCAGACGTGGAGTGGGAGACCAGGCCCCCGAGTCGGACTGTGATGGAAAGCCGGGCTCTGTAGCCCCCTGCTACTTTGGTCCCAGACCAAGCAGGTCCGGACTTTCCCTGCTTGATACCCACTTGATGGTGGTTTGGTAGTTCACCAAGTCCCCAAGCCCGACCCAAGGCCAGGCTTGACTTGTGAGAGGTTGGCCTACCAGGTCCCAACTACCCCTCTCTGCTCCCCTTTTACCTCTGTGGCAGGGTTGAGCCCCAAGCCCCCAGTAATGACCACCTCATCACATGGAGTGGCTTTATCTCTCATTGTAACAACTGCGCCTTTTACCCCCCCCCCCCCTCTTACTGGGGGTGCTCGGTGCCGTCCTCTCCGCAGTCACACTCACACGATTCCTTCCGGTTCTAATACCTTCCAAGCTTTGTTTGGTCCTGCTACATGGACTAAGTATTTTAATCTCGGTCATGTTAATTCTACTCGTCCTGATGATTTATTCATCCATAAACACCTAGTTGATACCTGGTTGATGGGGTTCTGGGAGTTCTACTCCCCTAGCCCGGCCCGAGGCCAGGTTTGACTTGTGAGAGTTTGGTCCACTAGGCTGTTGCTTGCAGCAGCCCACAGGCCCACATACCCATCGCAGCCCGGTTGGTCCGGCACTCGTTGGAGGAAACTATCTAGTTTCCTCTTGAAGATGTCCACGGTTGTTCCGGCAATATTTCTTATGCTCGCTGGGAGGATGTTGAACAACCATGGACCTCTGATGTTTATATAGTTCTCTCTAATTGTGCCTATGGCACCCCTACTCTTCACTGGTTGTACAGTACTCTGCATTTTCTACCATATTGTTCACTCCAGTATGTTGTTATTTTACTGTGCAGATTTGGGACCTGGCCCTCCAGTATTTTCCCACTTGTATATTATTTGATATTTCTCCCATCGTCTTTCTAGTGAGTACATTCGGAGAGCTTTGAGACGATCCCAATAATTTAAATGCTTTATCTCGTTCATGTATCCCGTATATGTTTTCTGTACTCTATTTCAGCAATCTCTCCTGCTCTAAATGGGGAAGTGAGTACTGAGCAGTACTCAAGATGGGACAGCACAAGTGATTTGAAGAGTACAACCATTGTGATGGGATCCCTGGATTTGAAAGTTCTCGTAATCTATCCTATCATTTTCCTGGCTGCCGCAATATTTGCTTGGTTATGCTCCCTAAAATTTAGGTCATCAGACATCATTATTCCCAAATCCTTTATATATGTTTCTTTCCTACTATGGGCAAATTAGATTGTGTTTTGTACCCTATATTAAGTTTAAGGTTCTCAATTTTACTGTATCTTAGTACCTGGAATTTATCGCTGTTAAACATCACGTTATTTTCTGTTGCCCAGTCGAAAACTTTATTAATATCTGCTTGTAGTTTTTCAATATCTTCAGCAGAGGTAATTTTCATGCTGATTTTTGTGTCATCTGCAAAGGATGATACAAAGCTGTGCCTTGTATTTGAGTCTATATCTGATATGAGAATAAGGAAAAGCAATGGTGCAAGGACTGTACCTTGAGATACTGCAGCTTTTAACTGCTCTTGGACTCGATTTTATATGGTTAACTGTTACTCTCTGTGTTCTGTTCGACAGAAAACTGAGTATCCAGCGTCCTACTTTACCAGTTATTCCCATTGACCTCCTTTTGTGTGCTATCACTTCATGGTCACATTTATCGAATGCCTTTGCGAATCCATGTATACTGCATCTGAACTCTGTTTTTCTTCTAATGCCTCTGTGATTTTGTCGTAATGGTCAAGTATCTGTGAGGGGCATGATCTTCCTGCTCTAAATCCATGTTGGCCTGGATTGTGGAGGTCATTGGTCTCCATGAAACTAGTGACCTGACTCCTGATCACTCTCTCAAATACAGTAATTTTATTATGTGGGATGTAAGTGCAACTGGTCTATAATTCTTTGCCAATGCTTTGCTACCTCCCTTGTGTGGAGGGGCTATGTCTGCTGTTTTAAGCACATCTGGTATCTCCCCCGTGTCCAAGCTCTTTCTCCACACTCTACTTTCTGAGTGCCTGTGCTACTGGCACTTTGAATTTCATTATAAATATTGAATTCCATGAGTCTGAACCCGGGGCTGAGTGCATGGGCATATTGTCAATTTCTCTTTCAAAACCTGCCACGCTCGTGTTGATATCAGTTATATTTACAGGGGTTTGTATATCACGCGTAAAGAAGTTGTCTGGATCTTCCACTTTCATGCTGTGTATCGGGGTGCTAAACATGTCCTCATATTGCTTTTTTAGGATTTCACTAATTTCTTTGTCATCCTCAGTGTATGAACCTTCACTAGTACGAATAGGTCCAATACTGGCAGTGGTTTTTGCTTTTGATTTAGCATATGTGAAGAAATATTTTGGGTATTTCTTTATTTTTTGAATTGCTTTCTGTTTTAGTTGCCTTTCGTCAAGTTGATATGAATGCTTCAGTCTGTTCGATTTCTTCAATCTGCCTGTTTAAATTATTCCTTCTTTGTATGGAAAGTCGTGTCTGCTTCAGCACTTCTGTTAACTTTTTTCTTCTTCTGTAATGTCGTCTGTGTTCTCTTTCTACGTTGGACCTTGTGTAGGATTTTTATTACTTAAACATTTTCCCATTGAATGTTGTAAGTTCCCTGTTTATTTTCTCCGAGTCTATCCTTTTATTATTAAAATTTAATTTATTGAATAGCCCTTCTCGCTTGTTGTTTCTCTTGGGCCTACTACCGTTATTAATGTTAGTTTGCACTTCAATGAGCTTGTGGTCCGAGTACGTAGTGTCCGAGACAGTAATGTCTCTGATTAGCTATCATCATTGTTTGTGAATATGAGGTCCAGCGTGTTCTCATTCCTAGTCGGTTCTGTAATCTGCTGACTGAGCGAGAATTTGTCACAGAATCTCAGTAGTTCTCTGACCTGTGATTGGTTATTTCCAGGTTGATTTCATGCTATAGTATTACTGTTTACTATTCTCCATTGTAAACTGGGTAGATTGAAGTCTCCAAGGAAGATAATATCTGGTACTGGATTTGCTAGGTTATCAAGGCTATTTTCTATTTTGTGGATCTGCTCAGTGAATTCCTGAACTGTTGCATCTGGCGGTTTGTATATTAGAATAATAATTAGATTTATATTCTCTACCTTGATTCCAAGTACCTCTACCACCTCATTGGTCAAGTTCAGGAGCTCTGTGCATTCCAGCTCCTCTTTAATATACAGACCTACTCTTCCACTTGACCTAATTACTCTTACTCTAGTTGATTTGGTGGATACCTTTGTCACTTTTAACCCCACCCATACTGGTACACGTGTTGTTGCAGCTCCTTCTCGGGAAGCAGCTGTCCACTTAGCCTCGTTGTCCTGCATTGGGGAGACACCGGTTCGAATATCAAAAAATGCCTGGTTAAATAAATGCCAGGATTGGCACAGTTATTCTCCCATACCATGTAGCAACTGGTGATAAGGAACTTAAAGACTACTATAATAAACATGTCCTTGAGGCCCAAGGCCATTCTATCCTCCATATTAATATGTTACTCGCCCTCCCTCGTGGTCGTCATGGCCAGTCTCTTTGTGTAATGAAAATCACTTTTGATAGGTCCTTTCCGTCTTCCGTAACTCTTGGTGCCAGATGCTGTATTCAGGAGTACATCTGCTCTTCTCGCCTCTTCCCTCTGTGGTGTCACCTTGTCATGGTGAGGGGCTCACGTACACCACCCTGGGACTAGTGAGGGTTGCCTTTGCCCCCTCTCCTGTCCCCTCTTTGTGTGTTGTACATGCAGATAGGCACCACGTAGGGGCCTTGTGAGCCATCGGACCGCCCGCTGGAGGGGTAGCCCTGAGTGGATGGCTGGGTGTCCAGGCTGGGGCAATAGGGGGAGTGGGGTCTTTGCACCAGTGTGGGAGAATGAACTATGCAGTAGGACTCCTTGTTAAAAAGGGGGGGGGGGAGGCACCGCTGGGGACGATGCACCCTTCCTGCACTGGCCCGCGCTCGGCCTCCCTGGCTGCCCTGGTAGGTGGTATCCCTTGGATCCAGGCCCCAAACTTTTAGAAAGACTGCTGCATGGATAATGAAACGACTTCCCTTTCCCAGGCTCATGGGGGTGGGTGACCAGGCCCCTGAGTCGGACTGTGCTGGAAGACTGGGCTCTGTAGCCCCCGCTACATTGGGCCCAGACTGGACTACTCCCCCGCTCCCCTTCCTCTTCTGTGGTTGGGTCGAGCCCCAGGCCCCCTGTGGTGACTACCTCGTCCCCTAGTACGACTCCATCTCTCATTGTGCCTACTGCACCTTATGACACCCCTCTCTCTCTCTAGGGGGTTCTCACCACCGTCCCCGCCATGGCTGCTCTCGCATGCTTCCTTCCCATACCAATTTGTACCATGCCTTGTTTGATCTTGCTACGTGGACTAAGTACTTTGACCTCCATCATTTAGATTCTACTCCTGACAATTTCTCCCTCCATAGGGACCTTGTTGATTCAGTAGATGCCTCTGTTACTTTTAACCCCACCCATCTCGGTACGCATGTTGTTGCTGCTTCTTCTCGGGATGCAGCTGTCCACTTGGCGACTTTGTCCTGCATTGAGGTGACCTCCCCTGTTTGGGTCTCCAAGAATGCTCAGTTAAGTGCCAGTGTTGGCACTGTTCTCCTCCCACACCATGTTACAACCGGTATTAGGAACCTCAAGGACTGCCACGAGGATATTAAACATGTCCTCGAGGCCCAAGTCCATTCTGTTTTCCAGGTTTACACATTCACGACCCCCTCGTGGCCGTCGCCGTCTGTCCCTTCGGCTTGTGAAAATTTCCTTTGATGGTTGGACACTTCCGCCCTCTGTTATTCTTGCTGGTGCCAGATGCTCCATTCAGGAGTACATACCCTCTTCTCGGCTTTGTAATAAGTGCTGGAAGTTCGGACATGGTGCCCTCAAATGCTCCAGTATTCTCTCTCTCTCTCTGCACTATGTGTGGGAACGAAGGTTACTTTAAGTCGGAGTGCACTTCTCCCCAGGCTCGCTGCCTCAATTGCGGTGATGCCCACCCTACCTTCTCTCGCGCGTGTATCCATTACAAACATGAGGCAGCCGTCCTCAACTTGAAGCACTGGGAACGTTTGTCTTTTCCTGAGGCGAGGCGCCAAGTTCACCATCCCCCTCCTTCCCCTTTCGCTGGGGTTTCTTATGCTCACGTGTTGCACTCTTCCTCTCCTCGTCCTTCCCACCTTCCTCAGTCTCACAACAGTTTCCAGGCCTTAGACCCAGATACGCCCACTGCCTGCTCCCCTGTTCCTTTGCATTCTGACCCGAAGGGTCCCCCCTCCTGGTTCTCTGTCTGGGGTTCCCCTTCTTTCTACCCAGTCTGTCATGTCTCCTGTGTCTTCTTTCTCAACTCCCTTTGATCCTCCTTCCCAGCCTTCTCCTCCGTCTCTTAGCTCTCCACGCCGCCTGTCTGTGTGGGCTGATGTCCTTCCTTCTCCTAGTGATCATCGTGTTGTTTGCTCTCGTTCTTCTTCTGTTGAGACGTTTGAGTCTGTTGCCTAGTACATTGCTGCTGGAACACCTGTCTCTCTGAATCAGAAGCAAAAGTCAGGCTTATCTCCTTTCTCCTCCCCGGCTGGTAAGAAAGCTTCACTTTCATCCTCGCCTCCTACCTCTGACTCTATCGCTCCACCTCTCCCATTTTGGTGGTCGAACCCCCCTGTTCCTGCTTTGGAGGTTTCTTTGGCCCCTGCTACGCTCTCAGTTCCTGCCCTTGCTGAGGTGTGCTCCCCGGTTTCTGCCCCTCCTGCTGTCCTTGACAGTCCCTCTCGGTTGCCTCCTCCTCTGGTCCCTGCTCATCTGCCTCTGGTCTGTCCTCCCACTCCCTTCCCTCCATCTTTACTCAGTTTACCCATGCCCCTATCCCTGACTTCGCTGACCTGATCCTGATCCTGCACTTCTTTGACATGATGTGTTCCTTTTTAACCTTTTTTCTTCATTGTTCTCTGTTCCTGTCCTTTCTCTTTTTGTCGATGTCTATTCTTCAATGGAATATTCATGGATATTACGCCAATTTCCATGAAATCCAACTTTTGATTTCACAGTTTTCGCTCCTTTGTGTCCGTCTCCAGGAGCCGATGCTTGGTGCTCATCCTGGTCGCTTCCGTGATTATTCCTTTCTCTCCCCCTGACCCCCTCCCCCCCTTCAGATTTTGCTGGGGGCCAATAACTTTTCTGCTTTTGATTCGTTCTGATGTTCCCTTCATCCTCTTACTTTTTCCATCACCTCTTCAATGTTCTGTTGCCCGTGTCTTTGTGTGTAAATGGTACACAGTTTGTTCCATTTATCTCCCTCCAAATGTGCCGCTTTCTCTTCCCGATCTTAAACACCTAGTGGACTCCTTGCCAGAGTCTGTGCTCCTGCTGGGTGATTTCAATTGTCGACATACCCTCTGGGGTGATGTTCTGACAAACACCCGGGGTCGCCTTCTCGAACCGTTCGTACTCTCTTCTTCCCTGCCTCTTCTGAATTCTGATGAGCTCACTCATTTTGACTCTCGGACTGCACCCTTTCCTGTCTTGATTTTTTTCTTTGCTCCTTGTCTCTTTACTTGAATTTCACATGGCGGGTTCTTGATTTCTTCCATGGCAGTGACCATTTCCCCATCCTTGTTACCTTTTCTCTTTTTACCTTCCCCTCTCCTTCGCTAGGTGGCAGTTTGCTGAGGCTGACTGGCATCTGTTTACCCTCTGTGCTACTCTCCCCGACCTCTCCATTTTGCTTCTCCCTCGCTCCCTCCTCCTTTTTCATGACACCGTCTTCGATGCTGCCCTCCACTCTATTCCTCGCTCTACCTCTCAGGGAACACGGAAGTGCGTTCCCTGGTGGAATGTGGACTGTGCTTGGGCTGTCTGCTATAAGCGTGCAGCCTGGAAGAGACACCGCCGCCGGCAGATGGCTGATTTTTGTCTTTTGTTTCGGAAGGCGAGTTCAGTGGTCCGTAGGACCATCTGTACAGGTAAACGTGAGTGTTGGAGGTCTTATGTTTCCACCATTACGTCCGAAAATACTCTGCCGCGGATCTGGAGGGGTATCCGCAAGATAGTGGGTAAGTTTGCTTCTGATGTCTCGCCGGTCCTCCACCTCCGTGATACTCTTGTGGTGGACCCGTTGCACGTTGCGACCAAACTGGGTTCCCACTTTTCGTCTGTTAGCTCTGGTTCTCATCTTCCTCAATCTTTCCTTCTTCTTAAGTCTTAAGGTTCTTGAATCTCGTTCTTTAGATTTCTGCACTCATCTCAGCCTTCTCTATAACGATCCCTTCTCTCTCTCTCTGAACTTCAGTCTGCCCTGGCCCTCTGTGGTTCTAGGGCAGTGAACTCCGATGGTATTCATTATGAGATGCTTCGCCATCTCCCTCCGTGCACGTCTCAGTATTTACTGAGTCTGTATAATCGGGTCCGAGAGTAGTCTTCAGTACCTGAGGACTGACTCGATGCCGTTGTCCTCCCTGTTATGTTTCCAGGGTCTCTTGGGACATCCCCTAAGGACTTCCACCCTATTGCCCTCATGAGTTGTCTGCAAACTCTTTGAACGTATAGTTAACATTTGTCTGATGTGGTTTTTAGAACACTCACCACCTCTCCCCTTCTTAATTTGGTTTTCGCAAGTGCCGCAGCACAACAGATGTCCTGGCAAACTTAGAGGTCTATATTTGTACTGCTTTTGCTGCGAAGACCTCTGTTGTTGCCGTCTTCTTTGACCTGGAAAAGGCTTACGACACCACCTGGAGATATCATATTCTGTCACAACTTCATTCATCTTGCCTTCGTGGTAATCTCCCTCTCTTCCTCCAAAGCTTTATCTCTCGTTTCTTTCGAGTTAGGCTTAGTGCCACTCTCTCTGCCCCTTTTAGGCAATATGAGGGTGTACCCCAAGGTAGTGTTCTGAGCACTACTCTTTTTTTTTAGTTGCCCTCAATGGACTTTTTTCCTCCCTTCTGGCGTCTTCTCCGCTCTCTATGTCGACGATCTTACCCTTTGCTGTCGGGATGATGATTCGCCTCTCCTTCAACGGTGGCTTCAACTTGCGATTGATGCCATGTCATCTTGGGCAACTGATCATGGCTTCAAGTTCTCTATGTCTAAGACTTGTGCTATGACTTTTACTCAGAAGCATGTCGTTCTTTGTCCCTCTTTCGCTTTATGGTCATCTCCTTGTGTTCAGGGAGTCCGCTAAGCTTTTGGGGTTAATCTTTGACACTCGTTTGTCTTGGTCGCCTCATATCTCTTACCTCCGAGTTGAATGCTACAAGACCCTTACCATCCTTAAGGTTTTGTCCCATACTTCTTGGGGAGCTGATAGCCGCACACTCCTCTCTTTACATTCGTCTCTCGTCCTGTCTAAACTCGATTATGGTTGCCCTGCTTACTCGTCTCCTTCTACTCTTCGTCGTCGTGATGCTTTGCACCGTACTGGGTTGCGCCTCAGCTCTGGTGCCTTTTGTTCGACTCCCACCCTCAACTTATATGTTGATACTGCCTTCCTATCTTTCCAGGATCACCGTGATCGCCACTGTCTTTGATATCTTGCGCGGTCCTTGCAACATCCTTCCTCTCGCCTCTTGTCATGCTTTGACTTTTACCCCTCCTGTAGTTCTTCTTCTTCATCACCACCTCCCTCTTTTTCGTCTTCTCTTTATTTAGATTTCACGTGGTGGATTCTTCGTGACCTCCATAACAGTGACCATTTCCCCATCCTTGTCACCTTTTTCTCTTTTCACCCTTCTCTCTCCTTCCCTAGGTGGCAGTTTGCCAAGGCTGACTGGAATCTATTCACTCTACCTTCTACTCTTTCTGACCTCTCCTATCTGCCTCACCGTCGAGCCCTACTCCTTTTTCATCACACTATATTAGACGCTGCGCTCCACTCTATTCCTTGCTCTACCTCCAGGGGCATGCGGAAGTGCGTTCCCAGGTGGAATGCTGGGTGTTTCGACTGTCCTCTGTAAGAGTGCAGCCTGGAAGAAAGACAGATGCAGACAGACGGCTGTTTTCTTTTGTTTTATAAGGTGACTGCGGTCCGTACGGTTAAACTTGAGAGTTGGAAATCTTTTGTCTCCACCATTACGTCTGATATTCCTCTGCCCCAGATCTGGAAGAAAACCCATAAGATTGCGGGTAAGTTTGTTCCAGATGTCTCACCAGTCCTTCACTTCCATGATTCTATTGTGGCGGATCCTGTGTCAGTCGCTACCGAACTGTGTTCCCCTTTTTCGACTGGTGGCTCCATTTCTAGTCTTCCTCCATCTTTCCTTATTCGTAAGCACCTTCATGAATCTTGTCCTATAGATTTTCGCACGCATCTCCAGCTTCTCTATAATGATCTCTCTCTCCGAACACCAGTCTGCCCTGACTCTCTGCAGTTCTATGGCAGCGGGCTCAGAAAGCGAAACAACTCCTAATGAATGTCAACTCTCTCAATGCATGGTTTCAGTATATACTGAATCTGTTTAACCTTATCTGGCAGTCATCATCTGTCCCTGAGAACTGGCATCAGGTGGTGGTTTTTCCTATTCAAAAACCAGGGTCTCTAGGGATAGCTGCTAAGGACATCTGCCCCATTGCCCTCACGAGTTGCGTCTGCAAACTCTTTGAACTTATGTTCAATGTCATTACGATGTTGTTCTTAGAACACTATCGCCACCACTTACCTTCTCAATTTGGCTTTTGCAAGTGTCATGACTGATGTCTTGGTGAACATGGTCTATATATGTACTGCTTTTGCTGCAAACACCTCTGTTGTTGCTGTCCTTTTTTTGACCTGGAAAAGGCATATGACACCACCTGGAGATACCATATTTTGTCCCAACTCCATTCGTGGTAATCTCTTCCTCTTCCTACGAAGCTTCCGCTCTAATCGTTCTTTTAGTGATGGTTTGTACCATTCTGCCTCTTTACGGCAATATGAAGGTGTACCTCACAGTAGTGTTCTGAGCACTTACTAATTTTCCTGGTTGCCCTCAGTGGTCTTCTTTACTCCCTTTCCTCTGGAATCTCATCAGCTCTCTATGTTGACAATCTTACCCATTGCTGTCAAGGTGATGACTTGCCTTTCCTTCAACGGCGACTTCAACTTGCGATTGATGCCGTGTCAACCTGGGACACCAATCATGGCATCAAGTTCTCTACAACTAAAACTTTTGCGATGACTTTTACTCGGAAGTAGGTCGTTCTTCATCCCCCTTTGTCGCTTTATGGTAATCCCCTTTTGTGCAAAGATTTTGCTAAACTTATGGAGTTAATCTTTGAAACTCGTTTGTTTTGGTCTCCCCATATCTCTAACCTCTGAGTTGGATGCTCTAAGGTCCTTAACTTACTTAAGGTAAGTTATACTTCCTGGGGAGCTGACACAAGCACGCTCCACCTTCGTGCTGTCTAAACTCAGGTATGGTTGTCTTGCTTACTCGTCTGCCTCTCCTACTCTTTGCTGTCTTGATGCTCTGCATCATAATGGGTTATACCTCAGCTCTGGTGCCTTGCGTTTGACTCCTACCCTAAGCCGGTATGATGAAACAGGCATACTGTATCTACAGGATCGCCATGATCGCTACTGTCTTTGCTACATTGCACAGTCCCTACAACACCCTCCTCACTCTCGCTTACGTCGTACTTTTCCTTGCACACTTTTCTTCACACTTCCGCTCCATTTCCGTCTTCACAGATGGGGTCAAAGTCTGCAGATGGTGTAGCCTACTCTGTTGTTTTTCCTGACCACACCTATGTGTCGCCTGCATCCAGAGACTAGCATCTCCACAGCAGAACTTTGTGCTATTTTGTATGCTCTTTGTCAACAGCTTTCTTGCTGTCAATTTTCCTTTATTGTTGTAGTTGACTCTCACAGTGCCCTCATGGCTCTGGAACCCTTTAATCCAGTTCATTCGGTTGTAGTCGAAATTCAACATTGGCTGTTTCTTATCTCCAATAGATTTAAGACAGTGGAATTTTGCTGATTTCCCAGCCATATTTGTGTGTCCTTAAATGAGCGAGCGGACTCTGTCACTAAGGAGGCTATCTGCACTTGCCCCATCTCCCTTAAAGGTGTTCCTTATTCTGACTTCTACCCAGTTATTCATTCCTCCATCCTTACCCATTGGCAGGATTGTTGGTCTTCTGTTACTCGTGACAAACTGCATACTCTTAAAGGTAGTGTGTCCCCATGGCCCTCCTCCCATCACCATAAGTAGTGGTGAGAAATGGCTCTGATGAGATTACGTATTAGCCATAAATGTTTAATTCATAGGCACTTAATGGAGCGCCGCCCTGCTCTTTATTTTCCAAACTGCATTTCCTTCTTACGGTCGTGCATATCCTTGTTGAATGTCCTGACTACCAGGAGGTGTGTGTGTCTTGTTTCCTGACTGTCCCTCGTGGTCACTTGTTCCTCGATAGAATCCTTGAGGAATCAGATACCTTTGATATTGTTTGCCCTATGCACTTT